>NC_060900.1:878100-880600 GCF_014805685.1 Silurus meridionalis | reverse complement strand
AATAATGTTTAATAATAAATAATTAATGAGATCAAAGTGGAACTCAGGGTTTTTTGGGACTGAAAACTGCATAATAGACCTGTTTATTTTGTATTGTTTTGAACTGAAACGTTTTGCCACATGGATACAATGATGAGAACTTTCTGAGCAGCACTTCGGGGTTCCTGCATCCCCTTTAGGATTTCCTGTCACTTTGACAGATTTGTGACGATTTAAACCCTGAATTCTGGAGCCACGCTGCCAGTTTGCAGACGTTTTGGTCCCGTGGTTTCAGACTTCGTCTTTATTTAGAGCAATATCATTACAGAGCTCTGGTACGAGCTGTAGAGCGAACAGGAAAGAAGGAAAATAAAAGAACAAAGCTGGACTGCTGCTGCACCAAAAGGGAAAAGACTAAGCTGGTTTAGGACGTATGACTTTCACGTGGATGAGTGCAGGAACTCGAGGACCCTCCTGAGACCCTCCTTCAATACTTTTTAATAAAAAAGCTTCCTGTGGTCCTGATTTTAGACTTTAAACTTATCTGAAAAAGGTTTAGGAAACGTTAAGTCTCCGTAAAGCTGAAGATCTGAGCTTATTAAGTGGACAGGTACCTCAGGACGGTGAAGATGGAGTATCTGGGAGATAAGTTGTCAGTGGCTCACACGCAGGTGACTGATTGGATGGGCAGCATGCGGCGCTCCCTGCAGGGGGCGCTGACTTTTGTCTCGAACAACCTGGACCGATCAGGAGGAGGAGAAGAAGGAGGAGGCGGGTTCAAAAGGGCCGCCTCGTTACGCAGCCTGGCGACTCGCAGCCGGGAATCCATCCGCAGGTTCAGCGTACGCAGCCGGCAGCATCTGCGCAGACGGATATCGCCCACGTCACTAGCAGCCACGCCCACATCTGTAAGCATGCACTCGGGTGGGGGGTTTATACAATATAACCATATATTTACCACTGAGAAGTTCTGCATTGATTACAAACGTCTTTCGTTTTAATTTAGTTGCCACGGTAACGCCAAGAAGATGCATGTTACAGATTGTATATTAAATATATTTTTCAGAGAAAACGCACAAATCAAACACGTCTCATTATAGCTTGAGGTTCGCAAATGTTCAGCTACTTGCGATTTCTTCTCATGTGACTTTAGCAGTTGACGTCTGACTTATGAGACGTGCTTTTGTTTTGCGTTGATGCAGAGAGATTTGTCTTCGCTCAGGGAACACACTCGGATCACAGCGCTATCTGCCCTCTTCTACATACACGAACTTACGTTATAGATATTCAGCTACAGAAGAAAGTGTTTATCGTCCTCTAACCCGGGCCTGGGTGCAGGAATCAGCAGAATATTGATTATGGGGATAAATAATTACGCATACAATTTGTATAAATAATAAAAATAACATTGCAGCGTTAAAAGCTTTTTAACATTAAAAGGAAAGTATCATCAGCTTCGGGTTTTGTGTGATGTTATGTAGATGATATCGTCGATTTGTATTGTGCTATAATATTTGAATGGTATCGCTTGAACCCTTCCCTTCCTTCCTCATGTTCATGTGAGTTCTAAACGCTCTGCTAGAGTTCTCCTCTTATTAATACAAGCTGCTGATATGGATTCTTAGTTCATCGTGTTCTTCTCCATAACAATGACTTTAAGGTAAACTACGTCAGAGTTCTGTTCCTCTTCATCTTCTCCGTCTGCGGCGTGTTGAGACACAGTGTGTCGTTTGTCTCGAATCTCACCCCCATTCCACCTGAACAACCACCCTTTTCTTTCTTCTCTCTCTTCACACACAGTTCCACGGCATGTGAAAAACAAAAGAACAGAATAAAAGGGTGTGTTTGGTTTGGGCCGGTCTGTACGGAGTTATGTGACTTTTTTTGATGAGTTGACTAGAGGAGCCAAAGGAACTTAATCCTGGTCTGCTTCCTCTTTCAGTCTGGACTCGACCTTACTGTGGTTTTATGGGATGTTAGTATTGTGTGTGTGTGTGTGTGTGTGTGTGTGTGTGAGCCCTTACAGTGGAAACAATGATGTATTAGAACATTCACACCAGATCTGTGGTCCAAAACTCGACAGGGTCGTGGTGTAAAACTCAGAAAATTAAACTTCCATTTCACTGCAGCCGATTGTGACCTGCCGCATTACCCCACCTTTGCGTTACCCCAGTCTGATGCATTACCCCAGTCTGATGCATTACCCCACCGCCGCAATAACCCAGTCTGATGCATTACCTCTCCTCCGCATTACCCCAGTCTGATGCATTACCCCACCTCTGCATTACCCCACCGCCGCAATAACCCAGTCTGATGCATTACCCCTCCTCCGCATTACCCCAGTCTGATGCATTACCCCTCCTCCGCATTACCCCAGTCTGATGCATTACCCCTCCTCCGCATTACCCCAGTCTGATGCATTACCCCACCGCTGCATTACCCCACCGCTGCAATAACCCAGTCTGATGCATTACCCCTCCTCCGCATTACCCCAGTCTGATGCATTACCCCTCCTCCGCAT
>NC_060900.1:850600-860600 GCF_014805685.1 Silurus meridionalis | reverse complement strand
GCAGAAGGAGTCTGTGTTTCTGCCCCAGTGCTCGCGCACGCTGCCCCGCTCCCTCTTCCTCCTTCTTTATTTGGAGTCTTGTACGTGTTTATTTGCTATGCGCGTGAGGCAGAGGGACACCGGAGCTCCTCCAGTCTCCTCCAGGTCTCAGCACGGGGTTCTGCTCGGATTCTCGCGTCCTGTTCCGTTCTTTTGATTAGATTTTTTTTGTTCTCTTGTTCGTCGCGAGCGTTCGAGTGGGAACACAATGCTGCTGCTTCTGGTTCTTCTGACCCTGAGCTTCATACCTGGACACCAAACCTCTCCGTCCTACAGATATGACGACGACGTGGACGACGTGGACGACGACGATCTGGCCGCCTTCGATTACTACCACGCCGCGGATGAGCTCGAGGACCGGAACGCGAGCGCGAGCGCGTGCGAGCAGCGGCAGCCGTGCGCCCCGGAGCAGTGTCCGCCGACGCCGGGCTGCAGAGCGGGGCTCGTGCGCGACTCGTGCGCCTGCTGCCTCGAGTGCGGAAACCTGGAGGGGCAGCAGTGCGACCCCGGAGACAGGAACGTCTACTACGGGCTGTGCGGAGACGGACTGGAGTGTCGGAGCGACGGAGAGACGCAGGAGCCGCAGTGTGTGTGCGCCTCGCGCGAGCCGGTGTGCGGATCCGACGGACAGACCTACACCAACCTCTGCAAGTTCAGAGAAGCTCAGTTCTCCAACCAGGGACTGAACTCGAGCGAGGGACCCTGCAGGACCAGTAGGAGCTTCTAATACCGACTTATAGCTTCTCCATAACCATATCTTCAACGCTTCATACCCGCGCGTGCATTTTTAAAATCAGGAAATTCAACAAACTTCTGAGATCCAAAGTCTAATCAACATTCTCTGAGTACTATAGACACTAATTTGCATGTTCTAGCCTTTTGCATAAAACAACAACATCTCTTTCTTTTATTTCTAATGAATTATATTGCGGTAGGACGTCTTTAAAACTAATTCTTATTGACCTTATAGCAGCGATAAACGTGCGTTTCCTCACCAGTGTCTCACCAGTGTCTCTTTATTGTGTGGAAAAAAAAATCACGGTCTTGTTAAAGAGAAACGATTGTAAAATATCCTCTTTCTTGAGAAGTTGCATATATTACAAAGCTCTGACACTGGAGACTCCTTCCAGGAACGTCACCTGAACACGTTTCTCCTTTACAGAAAACGTCACCATTACAACAACTTCACAACTTGAAATGTAGTGTAGTTAAAGAACAGATCAGAAGAAACGATTTGCCTCTGTGAATTCTTTTTCATTGCTTCTGTCGAAAGAAAACTAGTCGATTCAGCATTTTCTTTTTTTCTTTCGTCCTCGTACTGACCGTGTATCATATACAGAGTTCTCTTACAAATGTTTCCTCTCCTAAACCTTTTAACTGCCTGTTTGGGATTTTTGGACTTTCTGGAGCCTGTAATTTTCCTGCAGGTTTTCAGGAGGAGATTTATGACCTTTGAACAACTGCAGCACAGCCAGAACTTCCACAAGGAGCTCTGATGGTTTACTGAGAGGAAATAGCTTCTGAACATGATCCCTTGTCTGATCTCTCTCTCTCTCTCTCTCTCTCTCTCTCTATTTATTTTTTCCTCCTGTGTAGTCCCCATCATCAAAGTCCCTCCACGTAACTTGGTGAACATGACGGGCAGCAGTGCGGTGTTTCTATGCGAGGTCTTTGCCTTCCCTATGGCGCTGGTGGAATGGAGAAAAGAGGGAAAGGAGGTTGTTTTGCCTGGAGATGATCCTCATATATCTGTGCAGGTGGACAATTTCTGATTTTTGCATGTAAACTAACTGTGATGATAAAAATGCTCATGCAATCTTACATGGTCCTCGTCCTACATAGTCCAGAGGAGGTCCTCAGAAATACGAGCTCTCTAGCTGGCTGCAGATTGAGGAGGCGACTCGGGAAGATTCAGGAACCTACAGATGCATCGCCAAGAATGACCTGGGCAACATCTCAGCCACTGCAGTGCTGGGAATTCTACCTCCAGGTTATAGAGTTCCACATTACACTCTACAGCTCTTAGAGAAAACATCTATTAGAGATCATTTTGTGTCACTGAGACCAAAGACGTCTCTGCAGTGAAATCATCTCGTATTGTCAACTTTTTCCTGCCACATAATTGCAGGTCAAATCAAGGTCAAATCAATCGAAAGATGTCTCGAAAAAATTTAAAGATACTAAAATCGCTCTGATTTTTTCATCTTCTTTTGTTTTTTTTTTTATTTATTTTTTTAGATGAGATGTCCGCCTATTTAGAAGAAACAATGAAAGAATTGATGGGATACGATCCAATCAGAGACTACGATGGAGACTATTATTGAACCACATTAGAACTGAAATGTTTTCTAGACAAAAAATGGACAAACTCAATTTGAAGACTAAAACCTCCTGTGTCCATGAGAGACTTGATCTGGACCCAAATACAAACAACATGAAGAGAACATGAAGAGAACATGAAGAGAACATGAAGAGAACATGAAGAGAACATGAGGAGAACATGAAGAGAACACAGAGAAAACTTGATGCAACATGAACATATAATACACTCAAACAGCACCCTGTTGGAGAAAAAGCATCCCAGATGAAGGTTTAAGTAGAAGATGAAGGAGGATATTTTTTGTATTTTTCCCCTGTGATGTCGACCGTAAAGTAGATCTGCTTCTGGAAAACAGGGAACTTGGAGCACATTCCAGAAGCTCAAACTCAAACTCTTTGCTGAATCTCGGATTTCATGTGTCTGAAATCTAAGTCGTAATATATCCCTTTTTTGAGTTTATACATTTTTCCATATGTGGCATCTCTCCGTCTGTGAGTTCTAGATCGTTTCCCAAAGGGAGGAGCTTCGTCCACAGCTCCACAGCTGGTTTTCTTTAAGTGCTTCTGTCTTGAAGCTTGAGCACAGACATTTCCTTTTTTTTATCTGTTATACAGTTCAATCACTCATCCGGTTTAACTGCACTCGTTAGCGAGATCATTTCATCTTGTAATATTTCCTGTCTTCAACTGAGTGAGGTCTTCAAGTGAGATCTTTTATACTGTGTTCCGATCAGACTAGATATCGACCTATTTATTATAATGTATGTTATTCGATATATTGCATAGTTTTGATGTACTTGTGTATATTAATATCCAGAGGACATTTCAACACAGTGGAACCTTTTATATTCACGTCCACATAAATACACAGTACAGAATTATTATTTACAACTACTTTATACCTTTATATTGTTTTATTGATAATAAAATACTTTGTTTTGGTGATCAGACCATAAAACAGGTCAAATAATTAGGAGTTTTGTTGTATATTTTTATGTCTAGTTCTCGCTCCGATTGTACAGTTCCTTTTCTCTGTGATTCTGATTAGAGCATAGTGTTGATTTGTCTCCTGGGAATCAGTTCATTACTTTCCAGTCTGGTTTCGGGTCACTCGGAAAACAGGAGAAATAATTGTGGAATTGGAAAAAAACCTGGAAGCAGGAGCAGGGGGCTTCCCTACTTTCCTCAAAACATTCATTACTGTCCTGCATGGAAAAGACATTACTGGCACAGAGAGGAGTTTAGTTCACCTCCACATACATACATGAATGAATGAATTGTTTTATTGGAAACAGCTCAAAATTATACAATGTGTAAAAAAGGAATGTAAAGTCAGTCCCCGTTTTCTGCTTGCAGTGAACATTCCACAGAATCACAAGTAACTAAAGTATTTGTGTGGAGCTCATGTTGCCACATGGTAGCCATTGGGAATTACCTCCAGACTCTACTTGGGAAAAGATTCTGTCTGAATAAAGGTAACCATTTCCAGACATTCAATTCTTGACATTGGTTATTTGTATTTCTTTGAAAGAACAGGAATTAGAACACATTTGAGGTTAATGTTCAGACGTTTCTACAAACTTCTGTAATATGATATTTATAAGAATTACAATGTAGCATTGTATGTAAAAATCGTCTGAGGCAAAGACCTCAAAACTGCTTTCTTCTACTTCCAAATCCATAGAGGAATGTGAAGCGTGAATTGTTACAGAACATTTGTTTATACTCAGAAACAAACTGCTAAATCCCAATCTGGTTTTGATTTAAAGCATTTAAACAATATTGAAGAATCTGAGTTTGATGTAGAAGAAGAACCATAAACAAAAATTACTATTAATTATGTGTGTTGCTTCTTCCAATAAACATCCAGCTGTAGATTTCGATCTGTAATAAATAAACCAGAGGTGGAAGTGTGAGGAAAAACTCTGAGATTACACGAGGAAAATGCCTTGAGAGAAAAAAGAGGAATAAGGAATAAACCTTGGTTAGATCCTCCTGTGGTTGACCGTAGAGGATCCAAAATACAGGTTTTGCAGAATGTCCTGGAGAAGACGAGTGGATTGCTGTGAAACGGACTTTAAACATTGATGTGAATCTATTGGCCTGATCTGAATCGAACTTCTCAAAGGTTTTTCTGCCTTTCTCCACTTTAGAGGGGGTGGATGTTCAAGCTCCAGCTGTTCCCCATTCCCCCAAAAAAATAGTAATAGTAAAACATCAAGTTTAAAATGTGTAATTTATTAAAATATCAAGTTCTAAATCAACAACATCAAATAGCATCAAATTTAACAACAGAGAAAATAAGAAGGTATTTGTGTTTGATTTCCTCACTGACTAATTAATTTACCCACATTAATGACCTAATTGTTTGTTTGTAGTTGCTTTGAGTGAATGAACTTTATTTTTAATAGAGAAAATCATAAATTAAGTTGAATGAAGAACATCTTCTTCTTCTTCTTTCGGCTGCTCCCATTAGGGGGCGCCACAGCGGATCATCCGTCTCCATACCCCTCTGTCCTCTTTTACACTAACCACCTGCATGTCTTCCCTCACCACATCCATAAACCTCCTCCTTGGTCTTCCTCTTTTCCTCCTTCCTGGTGTCTCCATCCTCAGCATTCTCCTACTGATATACCCCATGTCCCTCCTCTGCACATGTCCAAAACATAGGGCCTCTCTTACTTTGTCCCCAAAACAAGTTGAATGAAGAACAAAAAATTTATATAAATCCTATTTGTGTCCATCCTGTCATGCCTTTATTTCCCACTAGGGGCGCCATATCACACTTTGAGAACCCTAGATCTAAAGCTGCAACATCTCAGTGTATCTAAAACAATTAGCAGTCAGACTTTGAGTGAGAATTTCAGTTTAATCCCATCGATGATGAAACAATACTCAATGGATTTCAGCACTTTTCCATTTAGTTTAAATTGTTCTTTATAAGAAATAAGAAACAATCCGTCCAAATTACAACCAGGGATCAACAGATTGGCAGCTGAAATTCATCTCCAGAAGTTTACTTTTGCCTCCATCAAGACTGTTTCTTCTGATGATGAGACATCTAAAGGAGAAAATGAGCCCAGGTGGTGTAGCAGAATCCTGCACAAGCCAGTGTTCATTCAAAATTCAGCTTTTGACTTGTAGTCAGTGGATTGTTTTGTGAGACCTCGTTGAAATGGTATGACATCAGCTTTCGGAGCTCAGGATTGTGGATTGTCTCTAACTGGGTCTAACGGGGTCTTATGGCTCAAATCCCATCCGAATCCACTATCCACTCATTTTTATATTGTATTTCTTTTTTCATGTGTAAATGTTGGACAGGCATAAAAATCATTTCACTACATGTCGTATTCTGTATAAAGTGTACGTGAGATTTTATTCCACTCTAATGGTGGCACTGAATTCCTCCTGGCACACTTTCTTCTGATGCTTTATTGCCTTCCAGGGCATCCGAAAATAGAATAAAACATAGAACATTCCAAATCAGACTAAAACCTCTTGCTCATTGGACCATGATGCTTTATTTGGTGCAATATAACTGTAGTGTCCTGTATGTCAGCAGTAACACAAAGGTTTCTCGTTTAATAATCATATTATTATTCATTATCTGATTGATTTATTGATGACTTTATACACTTTTAAGGCATTTTCTTGTTTTGAGTGTCAGAGCGTGTGCCAGTGTTGCCTGTTGACTTTCTGGCTAAGACAAGATGATTATGTTCATGATGTCTAATTTACCATCAGCTCCCATAGAGGGCGCCAGAGAAACAGAGCAATTTGTGGAATCACTTTGAATATATTTTGACAGCTTTCTTTCTTTTTCTTTTTTCTTTTTTTCTTTTTTTTTCGGAAGGAACTGAATAAGGCAAATTTACCTTCAAGAGCAATATCTAATACACTGTTGCCTTACACTCTTACACACTCTTACACTGTGTGTGTGTGTGTGTGTGTGTGTGTGTGTGTGTGTGTGTGTGTGTGTGTGTGTGTGACAGTGGAAACAGGATGTCAGTAACAGCAGCTGACCACAGAGAAGAAATGACACCTTAAGTGTTAAATCTTTTTTTTGGGGTGTTTTTTTAGACTTGCCAGTTGTACTGACCCTCATGTACACACACTCTGCACATTTCACCAGTATTTTACCAAACTGTAACTTTATGTCTTTAACAGTTTGCAATAAAGGAAACACCTGTGATTGCAAACTGTAAATAAATAAATAAATAAACACAAAATAACATGTATGTGAATTGTGGGGACCTGCGCTCAGGAAAGAGGTAATGCTGTCTGACATTTGACTCTTTTGTACAGCAGTTTCAAGGAGACACACGTCGAGCGTATCTCTTGGTGCAGCATGTTGCAGAAGAACTCATCTGGGTTATACAGGATGTACAAATGGCGGAACTTGGAGATGTTAGTTACGTCACAAGCAAATACGCAGGAAGGGGTTTTATGATGTGTGTGTGTGTGTGTGTGTGTGTGTGTGTGTGTGTGTGTGTGTGTGTGTGTGTGTGTGTGTGTGTGTGGGGTGAGGTGGGGGGGTGCTACACTAGATGAACGAAGCCGTAATTCAGAGTTGTTTTAAAGAGGAGAACATGGAGGAGGACATTAGAAAGAAGGGTATGCTTTATCTGCAGCAGAAAGGCTTTGGAAAGGTAAGAATATTGTACATGTCGGAATTCACATGACCACAAAGGAAGTTTTTGGTAACTAGTTCTAGCTGGTCTCAGAGGTGTTATGGTTGACACATTAAAACTCTGATGCTGAAGATCTTGTGCTTTAGTGCACAAGAGTTTTCTGTGTGTAAAGTAAATTATAAGATTATATACGATTTTTTATTCACTCGTTCTTGCTTTTTTGAAAACAACCAATCGAGCCTGCATGTAAACTGTCTGGGGTTTTGTACACAAATAATAAATAATTATTAAAGTGTAAACACCACCAAAGACCTGATAAAAAACCTACGTCAAATCAATTGCTATTGATTATAAAACCGATACGAGTTTTTAGCATCATCGTGTACGTCTAATCATCATAAGATGAACCTGTGACAGTTCTGAAAGCAGGCAGGTGGTATAAAGTATGTATTTATAAATGTCTGATTGATATATTTCTCAGAATAGAGTTTATTTTGGTCTGCTTGAGATGGAGCGCACTCTTAAATCAGACCTTGTGAGAAATAAACCATAGCCTGCAGGTGAAATCTTCTGTATCAAAGCATCAGATATCAAGGCTTCAGTATTTTGCGAGTAAAGGGTCCTCGGGGGGGGTTTCAACTCTTACATTAAAGTTTTTGATTTTTATTGAAGAAACCATGTGCTGTAAGGCTTTGCATAAAACTCTATAAAGGGTTTACATGAGTTCTCATAGTGAAGTCTAGAGGGTGACCCCAGGGTCCAGGGACCCCCGGGGGGGTCAGGTCCAGCTCATTTGTCCATCAAAAAAACCTCAAAAACGAAAAATAATAATTTCTGCGATGTTAAATGTATCCAGTGAAGATCTGGAAGAACTTTACATCTGAACAATAAGCAGAATTGTATTGTATTCGCCTGATTGAGGGGGATTGAGGGGGTTTGATGTTAGTTTTATCATATTTGTAAAATCCATGAAAGTTTCGGTCTGTTTTTTTTAAACAATATGCAATTTTGCCGTTTATGTGTGCAGAAGTGGAGAAAAGTGTGGTCCATCCTGTACTGTGAAAGCACCTGCTCCATCTCACGCCTTGAGTTTTTTGATTGTAAAGATGGCGGCTCTGGGACGCTGGAGAAATCCAAATGCAAGCAAGACACCAAAAAGGTAAATCTGTACAGAGATGTCAGGTGAAGTGGACATCAGTGTGAATGAGCAGTATTTATATTTATGTTGGTGTTTAATGCACAGAAAGCAGCTTTTAGAAAACGCTGTTGTTTTATCAGCACAGTTGAGCTGAATCACAGACTGACTCGGACTGAGCAGAGCCGTTGCTTCAGTTTCTGTAGGAAAAAAAATTCAAATGAAATCATATGAATAGTTTTCTTTTCGCAACTACAGAAGCATGTGATAAAATGAAAGATTTATCTTCTGATTCATATTTACAGATTATCAGACTGAGCAACTGCATTCGTGTGTCGGATGCCGCAGATGTCGACGGCTGCCCCAAAGACTGCAAGGCTTTCTTAGTGGAAACCACTGAGAAGACTTTTATCTTCGCTGTAGAAATGGTTGAAGTCGAAGACTGGATGCAGAAACTGTGTGAAATTGCATTTCCTGTAAGTAAGAACTGACTTCTGCTGCAGCAGAACTTCACTGAGTTTTCATTTTATTTCAGCTTGTGAAAAGCTGTAAGCACCTTGAGTGAACGTACGGAACATAAACCTGTTGATATCACACGCAGATGATCTCACGTAGATTAATACTGTAGACCACATGAGATACCATGAGGAACATTTAATCAGAAGTACCATCTGATGTGTTCATTATAACTGATCACTGTGCATTGTGTAAGTAAGGAAACACTGGGTTGCTATGGTTACTGTTAACCAGAAGTCAATTATTTCAATATATAACAGAAATTCACCAAGAACAATCATTTGGTTTGATCTATTTATAGTGACAGTAAATGTTGTGGAACATCAGATTCTGGTGCTGCTTCCTTTTTTTTGTAGACAGTTCACAAGACAAAAAGGAAAACTTGCAGTTTATTACGTTTTCGAGGACAGAAACGTCGCTATATGAACATTTCCAGGGTGTATTTTTGTTCACTGATTATGTGTGGTGTTCCTGTAAGAACTTTGAACTGCTGAACTTTAGGGAAAGGAACCTTCCAGGGTTTCGATTAAGATCTTTATCAGATCGCTGATGACTTTCAAAACCGGAGTTTTTCTTTCCGTGCATTTGATCGTGACCTTTTTTCAGCACGGGTTTGTTACAGAGAGATAAAGTTTAACTTGCAGACTTCAGATTAGCTGTCGGTTTAAATCAGCGGTTTCAGTGCTGCTTTGGACCCGAGGTCATGGTCTGAGAAAAACCTCCAGGTTATCTGAGTTATAGGAATTCAACAATGGAACCACACGCTAGGTTTAGTTTGCTATTGCAGGCTAACTGGCTGTTGCCAATAATTCAATTTAATATTATATTATATAAATAATTTTAATAATATCAGTATAAATTAGATGTAATTATTGAAGTATTTACACGAGCATCAGATTCAGACACAGAAATGCCCTCTGATAAATAATCGTCATTTTTCTGTTTTTTTTCTCCGCTGTGATCTGATTAGTGGATAAATGAAAAAGTACACGACATCATTCAGTGCTCCAATTTTTAAAGGTCGTTCACAGCTTAGGAGAAAAAGTCAAACATTTGTTGTCACAGCAACTAAGCAAGTGTTTGTTTTTATATTTTAAATGTATGTTTTAGAAAACTTACATTACACTTACATAAACGGTGTATATATATATATATATATATATATATATATATATATATATATATATATATATATATATATATATATATATATAAATATATAAACGGTTTGAAAGATTTGATGTTTGTGATGTTGATTTTGAATTGTTTCATGTGAAATAGATACCAGAGGCTTCAGATTCAACATTTTGACACGTTTATCTGTATTTTCTTTCTAACACCAGACCTTTACAGACGTTAA
>NC_060900.1:825600-845600 GCF_014805685.1 Silurus meridionalis | reverse complement strand
CGGACACGAGTTCCCGTATAATGCCCACGTGGATGACTACGCTGTTCCCAAACCCCCTCGGAGAGCCAGGATTTCAGAGCAGGAAAAAGAAAGAGGAGAGAAAAGCAGAAAGCAGAACGTGAGTGAGGAGGACGAGGACGCGTCACCGTACGATAATGTCATGCTGAAAATAAAAACGAGTTCCCTAAACGAATAACCTGAAAATCTTTCAAATCATCTGTGAAGAAATGTACAGTCATTATCAGAGCTTCTCCAATGGTTTGGAAATTTTAAAAAGGCACTGAACAAAAGAAAACTCAGGACAAACACCAAATCCTTAACGTGGAAGGAATAAATCATGATGTGGCAACGTGACGTGACGCTACACATCCAGTTTCTAGTTTCTTGTCTCTACTTTTCGTCTCTCACCTGCTTAATGCCATTTATACAGCAGCAATCTTCCAGAGATGATCTATTTTTTTTATTTATTAAACAATGACAGGTTGTACTTTATATCCATTTATATTTACATTTAATATTTAGGAACATCCAAGGAACAAGGTTCATCCTGCTCCCATGGAAAAACGCAGATTGTCGCGTTACTGAGAAACGTTCGATTATATATAATAATTTATAAGTATAAACTCCTCCGTCCTGAAGATGGTGGAAATCCTACAGTTCCTGTTCGAGCTAAAAGCTGTGACTGTTACAAAAACGCGGTGACACTGGAGACACCTTCCATAAAAGTTCATCATCAGCTACAATCACGAAGCTGCTGTTCTAGAAAACAAATCAACACCTTGTGACCAATCAGAATCCAGAACCAGCGTCGCTGTGAAGGAGAAACGGCGTAAGTGTTGAATTCGGTGTGCAATTACGTCACGTGTACGCGGGTTACTGCATAACATCTGGACCTGAATAATGTACAGGATTTTCTCAAAAGTGTTTCTCCTGTTTTTTATCACATTCTTGTATAATTTAATGTTAATGTTTCACTTATAAAATGAAGTGTTGTGGATTCAGGATTCTGCGTGATGAGATTATTATGTGTGAAGAGCCGCTCACACACACACACACACACACACACACACACACACACACACACACACACACACACTAATTTCTTCCACTGTGATTAATGTCTGGTGGAACTTTCTGCTTGGTGTTTCTGCAGTACACGGCTGAAACCACAGTGACCTTCAGCTGTAAATTTACTCTCAAAATCAGGTCATAGTTCAAATCCAACTTCAGACACGATTCTTTGATTTGTGTTCAAATATTTGTGTTATAATCAATCCAAAGCTCTAGTGTGTGATGGACACTGCTGACCACCAGGAGGCGCTGCTTTCTAACAGGAGAAAATCTACATCACTTCCTGATCAAATCGCAGGAATTAAAGTTCGTGTGTGTGTGTGTGTGTGTGTGTGTGTGTGTGTGTGTGTTAATAAATAATTTAAAAACAGCTCTAAATCAGTTTTGATATCATAGCATTAATAAGAATTATGGAAGGAGTCTCCAGTGTCAGAGGAGTTTATATACTTTGTAGTTTTTCAGTTCACTGTAAGAAGGAGACTAAAGAGGCTGGTGAGGGAACGAGGGTTTACAGCTGCTGTAACATCAGTAAGAACAAAAACTCACTTGTTTCTTTAACGTTTTCTCGAATATTACATGAATACAAAGTAGAATCATGTTTAATATAAACTGTGATCGTCAGAAAACTGCTATAGGTGGTGATATTGGTGATGATGATGTTATTGGTGATGATGTTATTGGTGATGATGATGTTATTGGTGATGATGTTATTGGTGATGATGATGTTATTGGTGATGATGTTATTGGTGACGGTGTTGGTGATGATGATGTTATTGGTGATGATGATGTTATTGGTGATGATGTTATTGGTGATGATGATGTTATTGGTGATGATGTTATTGGTGATGATGATGTTATTGGTGATGATGTTATTGGTGATGATGATGTTATTGGTGATGATGATGTTATTGGTGATGATGATGTTATTGGTGATGATGATGTTATTGGTGATAATGATGTTATTGGTGGTAGTGTTGCTGCTGTTGGTGTTGATTAGTGTTATTGATGCTGTTGTTGGTGCTCTTGGTAATGTCGGTATACTGTAACTGGTGTTATTGATGGTGGTGGTGTTGGTGTTTGTGATGGTGTTGATGATGTTGTTGGTTAAAAAAGATCAGAGGAGAGGAGAGGAGCAGGACCAGTGATCACTGGAACCTCAGGAGCATTTTTAATTGTGATGGTGCTGTTGGTGGTGGTGTTGATGTTGTTGGTGGTGCTGTTGATGGTGGTGTTCATATTATTGTTAATGGTGTTGGTGTTGATGGTATTGGTGGTGGTGGTGCCGTTGATAATGGTTTTGATGGTGTTGGTGTTGATGGTATTGGTGGTGGTGGTGTTGTTATTGTTCTTATTGTTGTAGTAATTGAATGATTTTTTAGTAAATGTTGAATGTAAACACTGTAATGAACAAACATTCTAACAAAACCAGAGATGGTTGATTCTGGAGAATTTGCTTTTATAGGAAATAAATCAACATTGTAGTGGGTGGTAAAGGTGTTGTTACAGCCTGACACACCCTCACACACACACACACACACACACACATACACACACACACACACAGGTTTGTTCCTACAGCATCAGTCAGAAATAAACGAGTGTAGCTTTTGTTCTGAAGAAAAACGTCGTGTCTGTAAGTGAAACACTTCACAAGCCACAGTGAGGGAGATAATTGGATGTCCTGCTACATCTTCTGGCCCTGTTAAATGCTGAGAGCAGACATCCTGGGACTTCAAACACAAACACACACACACACACACACACACACACACACACACACTCACACACACTCTCTACTATCATTATTTTTGCAATAAAAAAAAAAACACTTTCAATAATGAATCTGTTTAAACTATTCAGGGCCAGAAACTGGTAATGAGTCTATTCAGGTTTGCTGGCCAACAAAGCACACAGACACAAACACACACACACGCACACACAAACACACACACAAACACACAAAAACACACAGCTGCTGGCTGTATAGGAGCTGTGTGGAAAGGCTGAGCGTCGTGAGAGCACAGAGTGGAGAGGAGAGGATAAAAGCATCATACTTAACACACACACACACACACACACACACACACACACACACACACACACACACACACAGACAGACTTAATTCAAACCCTGTCCATCATTTTTAAAAGCCTTAGCATGTGTTGCACGCCAAAGGTTTTAAATAATGAACCTGTTCAGCCAAGGTCTTTCTGTGTGAACCTACACACACACACACACACACACACACACACACACACACAGACACACACACAGGGTGCTGTTGGTGTAAGAGTTATGAGAGCTGTGTTGAAAGGCATGGTGAAGAGAAAGGCTCTGCAGGTAGGAGGAAGGAACGCGTCTCATATCCTGCACAGTGAGACCACCATTATCGCCGCTTTCCAGTCCTGAGACCTCCTGCCTCTCGAAGCCTCCCTGTGTGCCGTGACTCTGCTCCTCTTCACTGCGCTTCAGTCCAGTCGTACCTCCTACAAACCCGCGACTGCAGCTTGTGTTTCCACATGAAGGAGAAGGACCAGTGTGGACTGTTCCTATAAACACAACAAGGTGAAATCACAAGCAAACACACACTAGTGTTTACACAGCAGCTTTACACAGATACAGCAGGAATTAGTTTCTATAAAGATTGTGTAAGTTTATTTCCTATAAGTTTGTTCCTTATAACTGTTTATTCCTGATGTGTGAGTCAGTGGTGACCGCGGTGAAAGAAAAACTCCCTGAGGTGGTATGAGGAAGAAACCTTGAGAGGAACCAGACTCAAACAGGAACCTCATCTTCATCATCAACACCAAATGTTCTTGAATGTCACGTTGTTTGAATTGTCTCATTTCAGCCATGACGACTCTCTGCTGCTGAGCGAGTCTGAGTTCCAGTCCGAGTCTGAAGATTGGTGGTTCAAGTTCAAGTTTATTTCTGTAGCAATGGACGTTGTCTCAAAGCAGCTTTACAGAATTTCAGAATGAAGGTGAATGTGGTGTGTTTATCCCTGATGATGAAACCTGTGGTGACTGTGGCAAGAAAAAACTCCCTTAGATGTTATGAGGAAGAAACCTTGAGAGGAACCAGATTTAAAAGCAGAACCTCATCCTTATTTGGTTGATATCAAGAGTGTGATTATAGTCTTTAAACACTACAAAACACTGGAGAGTGAGAACTAACATGAGCACTGGAGTGTGTGATTATAATTGATGTTCTTTCTACAGTCTTCTACAGTTAGTTGATGTTGTAGAACCAGGAGCTACTGAGCAACTCATAAAATAGCTCAACATTTGAGATCATCACAGATCCAACACCAGCTTCTCAATGACAGAGCCTTTAAACACTCCAGGAGGTCCAGTGTCCAAACTCCACATGAAGTAAAATCCAGATGGTGCTGGTACATCTCTAGATGGTTCAGGATGTTTGCTGCATCTACTTCCCTAAAGGTCCACAATCTTCATGAGGTGGGACGTGACTGGAGATAGCGTAAGTGTAAGTAAAGTGGAGTGTGAAACGAGAATATACAGAAGTGTTTGGAGTTGTGAAACCCAATCAGCACACTGACAGGTTTTCATGGCTGAACTCGAGTCTTTTATTTCAATTAAGTGAGGAACATTATATTTACACTTGGCTCATAACCTCTCAGAAGAACAACGTATTAACCACTGAACTACCACTTCACTGTTCATATAACGGCCACGTCTTTATTTGACAACGAAATGCCAATGACATCTTTGGTTTTTCTTCATCACAGGCTGAAATTCAGAAGTATGCACAATCATCCTCGCTTGATCACTTCCTCCCTCCATCCAAACTCATCCCAGTTCCAACTTTATTAAGATCAGCCAATCTGAAATGAGGAAACCGATCACATGTTAAATAGAATCTGAGATCCGGAATGCCGTTTCATCACAAAAACCAGCCCATTCCATTAATCAACAGAAAAAAAGAAGGAAACCAG
Organism: Silurus meridionalis; assembly: GCF_014805685.1. Taxonomy (NCBI): domain Eukaryota; kingdom Metazoa; phylum Chordata; class Actinopteri; order Siluriformes; family Siluridae; genus Silurus; species Silurus meridionalis. The sequence continues at coordinate 840,570 of NC_060900.1, read as the reverse complement.
ACCTCTCTTCTTTCTTTTCTTTTCACCCAGAGAGCAGGACCAATTAAGCTGTTGGTCTTCCAGCGATGTGGCACATTGGACCAGGGTGAAACCTTAGACAGCTGAGCCACCAGGGAGCCGCTAGCTTGCTAATTAACCAGCAGAATGTAGTGAAGTATGTCAGCTCTCATGTATATCGATGGAATAGCTGTTCTGCTCTGAACATAACAGACCCTTAGTACAGCGACGGGGATTCCTCCTGAGGGGAAACGACAAGGGCATGTTAAAAAAACACTCTAGTCTAATACTAATAGCATGTCAGTTTAGCAGGTCACCACAGGCAAATTATATTTTACCAGCTAGCTAAAGTGTTTAACAGGGTGTTCACATCGGAACATGGCGGGTCTGCTGCACCGTGTGTTTATAACATGGCTATAAAGCAGCTCAATAACACTCATACAATAAATATCTTTTCTGACACCCAGGACTTCAGTGTCCTTGTTAGTTTTGTGTTTTATGCTAATTCATGTTGCTTCATGGAGCACACGGGTCCTTTCACTGTGTCCTGTACAGTATTTGACTGAGAAGACAAACAGCTACTTGACAGATATTTTGAAGCTCATCTCAGCAGCTATTAGTACAATTATTATGCATTAGAATTCACTCCTAAGACATCATGAGATTCAGGACATTGTAGAAGATGAAGAAATATCAGTGTGGAACTGGGAGATGTTTAGAAGTAGGGAATATTGGGTGACCACTGCTAGCAAGGAAATGCAAGAGCAGAGTGAGCCAGTTAGAGATCGACTGATGAATCGGTTTTACAGAATAATGAGCAGAAGTTGATCGCTGTCTCCTGTAACACCATAACAAAGTCCACTGCTGAACAGTAATGAAGGAAATCTCAGTAGTTTATTTGTGTATCTGTATTTTACTGAACTATTTTATTTAAGGAGATTTTTACTGTAACTTCACATTCACAATCAAATCTCTCACTTTTTACTACATTTAGTGAAATCACTCGTTTCTTTTTATTAATGAGGATAAAAACGTAACTGGTGAAACACGCAGCGAGTCACCAATCAGGATCGAGTTCACGCTCTGTTTTACACATGTTCTGATCACCAACATACAGTTCAGCATCAGTTCAACATCAAGCAGAACATTTAGAGAGGAATAAATGATGAAGAAACTCCAGACTGGAACTCACCACCACACACGTGACCTCGTTTACACGTTTTTATTGAAGAAGTTGAGTTGTAGAGTCGTAGAGTGTCTCTACTGGAACTCAAATACATGCTTTGTGCTCTTCATCCACCACTGGCAAAGTCATAAAACTGTCAGATGATGCAGATAAACTATAAAGATCAGGAAGTCTGGAGGTAGAAGTTTTTGCAGCACCACCCTAGACCATGTGTAACACAATTCTCTTTAGCTTTGTGGTTAACCTGTATTTACTCCATGATGCAGTGGTCTCATGATGTCACATCCTGTTTACAAACTGACCCATCGAACAAGTTTATTTCCACTCCCACACTTCAGTTCACAGGCATGTGGGGTAACAGAATCGAACATCTACCCCTGCTCAGTAGCTGCACGGTGAAAAGGCCAATCCTGTAAACATTTAAATCTACTTACTCAAACAGAGGCTGAAATCGATGTGGAGATGCTTGAATGGATGGTTTGATACAGGTTTCTAAGTGTGTGTGTGTGTGTGTGTGTGTGTGTGTGTGTGTGTGTGTGTGGGTGGGGGGGGGGAGGGGGTGTATGTGATATGGATGGCTAGGTAACACCTTCCTTCATTTCAGTAAGCTCCTGCTAGGAGGCGATAAACAGCAAGACAAAACAGGAAGGAGGGAGAAAGGGAAAGACTCGGAGAAGGAGGACGATGAGAGAAAGGAAGTCATTTCACGTTCAAGTTCAACATCTGAACACAGAACAGGTGTAAGATCGCACCTGGTGCCTGTGCGTCGTCTAATCCCTCAGCGACGGCGTGTCAGGACCACAGTGTCCTTCAGTTCATGGTCATATCAGAAATACACTTTTCACAGGTTTTACTAAGGAACAGAGGTGCTAAAGAATTCTTCATTTATTTATTTAAATTTCATTCCTGCCTGTTCTCAAAGAAATCCTGCCCAACACGCCTATTCTCAGTGGAATCCTGAACCATCTCACACTTTCAAAATGTGTTTTCTGCTCTCTTTCTCAGAGGAATTCAAAGCAACTGATGCCTGAGACATTCAGACGAATCCTGGCCATTTCTGGTCACTTTTACCAAATGACCAGTTTCCCCTTTCCCAAAGGAACTCTCACAATTGACCCTTTTCCCAAAGGAATTCTGACTATTTTCACTTCTACTAAAGGAATCCTGACTAATCCACACTCTAAAGAAGGAGTTCATCCAATCTCATTCACTCCAAAAGACAAATTGTGCCCTCTACAGACAGAAATCTGAACAGCTCCCCATCTTCTGAAGGAATTTTGACCAATCGTCCTCTTTCTAAAGGAATTCTGACCAGCCCCCCTCTCCTAAATTCTATTTAATTAATAGTTATTCAGTTATATCAGTAATAATATAATGTTTGTTTGTTCCTTATAATTAAAGTTTGTCTTAATGAGTTATTCAGTGGCGACTGGTGAAGGAAAAACTCCCTGAGACTTCATGAGGACGAAACCTTGAGGGGAATCAGACAAAGAGAACTTCATCCTCTTCCTCAACACAGAATGTCCATCATTACAGATCCATGATTGTGAAGGTGTGCAGTGAAAGATGATTAAACTCAACCCGTGGTCCTGAGCACATTGTAGCAGACTGTTGATATTAATAACAGTTCAAATTCTTCCTCAAAATAAAAACCTGATCAGAGTGAGAGCACTTCATATCTCACTCGCTGATGTAGAGCCACGTGAAGTAGAACACACACTACTTACCTTCAGGTTCACTAGCAATTATTTCCCGTGTGTTTATCACACCACTGGATCAGAGTGCTGTAGGTTCACAGCTCAAACAGGAGAAGCTCCACTTCACAGGAGCAGAACACGTCTTTGTTATTCATAAGTATTTAATTATAATGATAGGGTTATGTATATGTATATATTTATCTTTAAACATACGTGAATGCATGTTGAAGGAGTTTGTGTTTAGTTGCACTGCTTAAAATAGAAATCGTTTGTTACGTTTCCTTCTGTTTCAGAGATTAAAGGCACGTTTCCAAATAGTCTGCAGTAACGTGGAAAAAGCTAAAGTGTGAGGTTTTAATAACCTTAGCGTTCTGACACGTGTAGCTGTAGACACACGTTTTTGTGTGGTAGTCTTATATTTATATTTTCATTCGCAATCTCCAAGAGGAACAGCTTCACCTTTAAATGATTTTGTCTTTAATGTGGTTATTACAGTAAATATACTATTTATTTAATATTGATGATTAAGTTAAAGGTTTGTTTATTTTCAGACCAAATTCTGTGGAAACAAATGGAAAGGGAACAAAGTCAGGCACAAAAGCAATACATTCAGGGTTTCTTCAAGATGAAACCATGTCAAAGACGAGTGAAAAACCCAGTGCAGTGCAGGTGAGGTCTTTATTGTCTGTTGATTTTTGTTACTACTTGTGCGGTGCCATTTTTATATTGCCTCACCTGTGTTGGGGCACATGACTTTACCCATGGGCCCACCCTGACTGGCTCGTGGTCCCCCCAATAAAAAGATCCTAAAATCGCCCCTGCTGTTTCCCAAAATTCCAAACTAATGGTTACAATGCTAACCGCTGATAATGATGCTAAAATAAAAACACTTAAAATAATCGGAGGCATTCAGCCAATCTAAACGACTATTAAGAAAATATGAAGCATTGCAGTTGACATCTAATATCCGTGTCTGCATTCATGCCTCAGTGAAAAGCACAATTATGGGAAAAACGCTCGCCATATGCCACGTACATGTGCAGAGGGATGAGACTAATTGGTGGAATGTGGTGAGAGAGTGTGGCCCTAATTGCTCGGTAACGTTTTCGTTGGTCTTTATTAGAGGTGAGCAGTGACTGGAAAAGAGAGAGAGAGAGAGAGAGAGAGAGAGAGAGAGAGAAGGACACAGACAGAGCTGTGGGTTGTTCTTACAGGCAGTCATTTATTTTGGCTTTCATCTATTCCCAGATTGATACATCTGACTCCTAAATGTCCTCTCTGTGGTCTCACCATGTAAAAGATTCAGTCTCACAGGCATCCATGTGTCTCTTTACCCCAAATGTAGTCGATCACTCGGAACATGTTTGGTCTTTGAAGCTGCTCTTTTAGTTCTGCACTGAAGCTACAACTAATAAAAACCTTGACATAAATAAAATCCGCCTTCAACTGTATCCAGTTACTGAGATTCACTAGGAACTAAACTTCACTCTCTGTGCAGCCGAGGAGAAGATCTGTAGGAACGTGTCCATCTTTCAGCCCTAAACCTGCCCTGGGACCATGATGTTAGATATTTTTTTCACCTTCACCAGGTAAATAGAAGCACAGCTGAAGTGAAAAATAAACAGTTGTATTCACAATTCTTATGTGGTCTTTATGTACCAACTCAGTGTTTAGGCTCTGGGTTACCGATCAGAAGGTCAGAAGGTTCAAGCCCCGATGTTGCCAGGTTGCTCTTGGGGCCCTTTAGCACGGCCCTTCAACCCTCTGTGCTCCAGGGGTGTTGTATCATGGCTGACCACAGTTTAATAACATCATAGGGAAATGTGAAGAAAGAATTTCACTGTGCTGTAAAGTTCATGTGACAAGTATAAATCACCTTCTGCTCTTCAGAAATGTTTTAGATTTAGAGAGCTCCTGTACACAGCGTTCTTCCAGCAATTCCACAGGCTTCTGATAGGATTTAGATCTTTATTGTGCATCTTCAGATGTCCAACAGAGGTTGTGCAGGGTGTGTGCCAGAACATACTGGTATTTTGAGATATCCATGATTCCCACCATCATGACCAGACCTCCAGTCCCAGACCACAAGCGTTTGATAATACCACCATGATGTGAGTATGATTTCCTGTAATTCTTCATGTTTGTAAAAAAAAAAAAAAAAGAACCCTAAACTCTTCACCGATATGTGAGGAAGATGAGGGATTGTATCTCATGCAGGAGGTGAGCAGGACCCTCCAGATGTTCCTGCAGCTTCTTTAATCATGCTGTCGTTTCATTTCCAGTGCTCAGATTCTCCATGTTAGAATCAATCGAATTGTGCATGTTCACACACACTTCGAAAATGCTTCACAAAGCTCCTCTGCACAGAGCTGTTTGTTCCTTCTGATCTTTATCAATGCCTGGTTATCCCTCGCTTCCTAATGACAGAAGAGTGCAGGGTCACGTCTCCTCTGCTCCGTTTAGTCAGAGTGATTGAGTCTCCTGTTGTCTCAGGTATTTCCTCAGGAGATCAGGCCCTGTTCCCTGAAAAGAGATAAGTGAGCAGTGATGGAGAGATAAAGATGTTAGCAGGAAGACTAAAGTAGGTGAGGTGTAAAAAAAACGAGTGGGAAATGGAGAGAAAGCGAATGTGTGCTGTGGGCGGAAGACTTGTAAGATTTGAAGACATTCATCACACTGACGCGATGGAACCTGTTCGGCTAACACCGATGGATCCTACGAGCAGGTGCGGTGATACTATGCGAGTGTGCAAGTTGTTATGATAACACAGATGATCCTGCCATCTGGAGGGTCTCAGGGAATAAGTGAACAAAAAAAGAGATAAAAAACCCAAACCGGTGTGAATAGTGGAGGTTCTAGATGAGCCACAGAAGTGTCAGAATCAGGATGGAAAACAAGTTCAACAGAAAGAGAAAGTGAGAGAATATTAGGTATGCATTTATTCTACAGGGGTTCAAGAGTCTACTCTGAGGTCCACTGAGAGCCAGAAGGATCCAGAACAACATTCTGACACATCCAGTATCTATGAGATGGTAAAAATAGATTTCTGGAGTGAATCTGTGAAGCGATGGAAGGTAAGATCCGAACTCACAGTCTGCATCACGGAAAAACCTGCAAACCCATCAGGACACAATGAAATGACGTCCCTGTCCTGACTAGATTCTTCAGGTTCTGGGTTACTGCTTGGTAGGCTGTTGGTTCAGACTCCAGCATGGTGAAGCTGCCACTCTTAGGTCCTGAACACTATGGGCTCCAGGGCAGCTGTATGAGTTGGTGTTAAAAGATTTTGAGACTAGTTTTGTAACATGTCAACAGATAGCACAAGGCTGCATGCACAGTCACAGGGTGCACCGAAGTCAGTGTGGCAAAAGTCATCGTCCTGTGTACATCTGGATCAGTGTGACTCGTGTGCTTGTGACCACATGCGTTACCACGTTTCTCGCCAGAAGCTTAACCCTAACCCTGTGCTCATTCGCTAAGGTGAATAGCCAATCGGAGTTCTCTTTCTTGCAGATAAGCCCCGCCTCCTCTTCAACATGCAATATTGGCTGAAAACCTAAAACCAAACGATGCTTGAACCCCCTGACTTTTCCCTTTACGTCTGGAAAAAACATCCAAGAAAGTGCCTGTCTTTCAAATTCCACTTTCTACAAAACAAACCAACTGCAACTTTCCTCTCAACCAAGTGATAGTTGGTATTGTGCAGGAAAACACACTGCCACAACCACACCGCTCTCCACAGTGCTGCTAACGAGCTGCTAGCATCCACTTCGCAGGGTGCAGGAAAGCATCTATTTCAAGGATCAGGAAGTTTTGGATTTTTTCCCCATACAATTAAAACGTGTTTTTCTTGTGGTGTAAATGGAGCTAGCTTGCGAAAGCTGATTTCTCAAACACAAGATTCGACGATCAGAATAAGAGAAGTCCACGAACACGACGCCTGAGCGCATCTTATCTTCACATCCAGAAGAACCAGATTTCATTTCAGAATAACACCGCAGTTTGTCGAGATTTTTATCCCAAACTCAATTCCATCTTCACTAATAAAAGTGTAATAAAGTGTGTTCTCTGTTCCTGAGAGCAAGATATGAGAGCACAGATGGAGAGGTAAGAAGAGGAAGGTAAGGCGAGGTGCAAAAAAAAAATAAAATAGGAAATGAATAAAAAAGTGAAGGTGTTGTAAGTTAAAGATTAAGATATTTGTTGGATTTTAAATGTGTGTTTAACAACACAAACCCATATGTAAAAAATTATGCCGTCTAGCACATTCGGTTATAAAATGTTAATTTAACTAGACAACAGTAGTACAGTGCAATTTTTTTGTGCTGTTAGCATAGCAAATGTCAATAAACTGTTATATAATGTAAACTGATTTACATTATAGCAGTGGAGTAAACTGGTTTTCGATGCTAAGCAGTGAGATCAAGCTGAAGAAGCCAAAAGGCAGGCTAGCAATGATGATGAGTTCCTAATAAGTTCTTAATTGGCGAATACACTATAGACATGGACATATAAAAAATGAATCTCTAGAAAATTTCTACTAGAAAATCTAGTGGAACATCTTCCCAGAGAGTGGAGCTTATTTTCCGAAAACATATATAATTCATTAAAGTACAGTATCAAATAAAAACAATTGAGTGACTTGTGAACGCTTAGACTCGCCAGTGTGGAGATGTGAAAACGTGTCTTCTACAAAATGGCTCCATCACCAGCTTCTCAATAATTGATGTGTATCTACATTAAAATTCCCACCACAATTCAATCTGACTGACATTTTCTGTCTATCAGTGCCCACATCTTCCCCCTCCAGCTACATCTCCCCTCTGTGTGTGTGTGTGTGTGTGTGTGTGTGTGTGTGTGTGTGGCGTTAGCATGTGCTCTGGTTTGGAACAGTTGCTTCTTCTAACTCTGTATTTAAAATTTGATGGCAGTAACACGGTGCATGTGAATAATGAGGACATTATGATTAGCGAGTGCGTATCGATCGCTGTTCTCACGGCTTGTCAATCAGCCTGAGGAATGTGCACTTAAACCCCACTGTTAATGCTAAATGCCCTTGCTTATACCTGCTAGCTTATTAAGCTATTAATATAACGTGGGTAATGGAGTCGGAGAGCGGCGTTTAATCACCTCGGGGCCGATAATTGAGGCTGCTGCACACAGATGCATGTTTACTTCAGTCCTTATGGATGGCGGATGTCTGCTACGCTACACTGGGAGCGTTTATCCAACGTGATGTTATATAAGGGGGTTGGAGCACCGCACAGGACGATCCCAAAAATGCTGAGTTATAACAAATAATGTGGCATGAGATTGGCTTTATTTATAAAGCGATAAAGTAAAAAAATTTAAAACGTATTATTTTATATATAAGTCCAAAGAGGCCACGTGTTATAATATTGTTTTCACTCTTGTTTTCTCGCTATCACAACTCCATTTTTATGTGATCTTAACATAAAAAACATTAATCACTACTTCATTTTTTTGTTTTGTATTCAGCATAAGAGCACATTCTAGAAGCAGCATCCATGTCCACGTGTCTGCTGCCGCTTATGGTTACGGTTATTATCCATGATGCTGCGATGTCGGCAAATACAACGAAAAATGAAGTACTGATCATGAGGAATGTTTCAGATGCAGCATCATGGATAATAACCGTAACCAATAGTGGCAGCGTGAAAACAAAGTTGTTTTTTTTTAAGATGACAGGAAAATGAAGTTGTGACAAGAAAGAAAAGAATATTAGAAGGCGTGGCCTTTGAGGACTTCCATGTATATAAAATAAACTACAACATGATGTTAGATTACATCATATTCATGTGTTTATAATATAATCCTTTATAAAATATTCCAAATAAAAACTCCCAAACTTGCTGTCCAAAAATAAATAAAAAAACATCCCAAATTCCTAAATATCACAATAATCCAATAAATTTTCCCAGACTGTCCAAATTCCCCAAAACAATGTCCTGATTTCCCAAACTGTATGTCCAAACTCCAAAAACTTCTCAGTTTGCTTTGCCAAATAATTGAATAATCAATCGTCCAAAATTAAAAACCTTCTGTCCCAAATTCCTGTCCCACTGTCTCTAAAGTTTGAACATCTCATGACCACATTAACTGTAAGAATAAGCTCCACTCTTCTGGGAAAATGTTCCACTGGATTTTGTGGAGATTTATTTATCCACAAATGAAGTGAAGTCCTGATGTAGGTGAGAAGGTGAGGAGGTCTTGGGTGCAGTCAGTGTTCACATTCATTTTTGTTCTTTGGAGCTCTATAGCAGGAGATCTTCCACTCCAAACCATGTAAAGCAGATCTTCATGGAGCTGACTTTGTGCACGGGGCATTGTCATGCTGGAACAGGTTTGGATTTCCTGGTTTAAGTGAAGACAGAATTTTGTGCTCCTGCATCCAAAAACGTCCATATGTGTGTAACTTGTGGTGACCCTTCACAGCGTGTGGGTGTGTGGTTAGTGATGTGTGAAGTAGAACAGAAAGTTTGGAGGAAACTCCTCCACCTTGTGGAACGCACTGCGTCCTATTTACATTATGGATATGAGTTTGCATTCCCCCTGTGCTCACCAAGCAGAATCTCAAAACTCTCTCAAGCAGATGAGGGAAAAAAAAAGCGAAGGAAGCTTCTTCTCCCTGCAGTAATTTGAGCCAGTGTCTTGACTTGCAGGAGCCGTTTCAAAGGCTTCCTTCCCACGCAGGAAGTTCATGAAGTATTCATGGCGGTGACGGAGCGAAAAAAAGCAGCATAATGAAGTTGTGACCGGGCCAAATGAGTATCCGAGGGCACATCGCGCGAGCGGCAATATTCGGTATAATGAGACTGCTTTCCCTCCCTGAAGCACACATCCTGAGCTACGGAGAGACGTGGCGCTGGGAGAGCATCCAGCACACGTGACCTCTCTTCCATAGCTAATGCTTAAAACATCATGAGATATTAAAAAATCTCACTCCACACACCGGCTAACGCATACTAATCCCCCTGTTAAATAAAAAGCAATAAATAATCAACGAATAGGTGTGACATCCAACACAAATCCAAGTCTTTAGTAAAATATGTATTTCTAATACGTACGATTGAGTTTATTAAAGGCGCAGGCTGCGTCTTTTCCTTTAAAGGTGCGGTAAGCAATTTCTGAGACTTGCTAACAGTTTCTAAAGCAAGCCAACAGCAGATCTCCATCCTCTCAGGTCGTACAGTATGATGAAGATAGATCTGTGATTTTACAGAAACGTGGTCCATCAACAAATTTCTCCACGTGGGATTGAGGTTATAAGGATTTATTTTTTTAAGAATTTATCGTCTTAGCGTCACACAAACGCTGCTAACACTTTCAATGCTGTGTCAGAATTCTGCCTTCGAACAAACTAAATCAAATCCGTTCATACATTTTTACAACTGTCCAATATGTAGAGACAAATAGAATAAATAAAAAAATGACAAAGTTTTAAAGTATAAAGTATAATCACACCGCTCACCCCAGCCATGGACTCTTCACCCTTCTCCCATCGGGCAGAAGCTTCAGGTGCGTCAGAGACACAAACAGACTGAAGAATTGTTTTTTTCCTGACACGTTTATCCTCTGCACAATTTATTACCTGCTGCATCTTCTGTACATTATTCACTCTGTACATAGTTATCACACTGCTATTTATTATAAATAGGCCACTTATCCACTCCTGGTTAGATGATACATGCATTTCATTGGCTCTGTACATGTATCATGCACAACGACAATACAGTTGAATCTAATCTAATCAAATCTAATCTAATGTGTAGTATATCAGACCCATCATTCTTACAGTGTAGCAAAATCCAGATGCTTTGAACCTCATTGATGCACAAAGCCACTCCCCCCCCACCCCCTGAAGAAAACCACGCCCGCTTACCTGAACACCATCTCCATATTGAACACTCTTTATCCTGGACAAACCTGAAAGAAATATGTATTTTCAGTATTAGGGCATAATTTCGAAGGAAACTCCCACAGTTGAATGGAAGAATAACACCATGCTGTAGGTAAAAGGGGGCGGGGTCTTTTGTTCATTGGTCACTTTGATGACTGAAGTCACTGATCATTTGTTCACCTTTAACCTGCCATTAAGGCTCATTAACACGCTGTTGTGTTACATGATCAAGTGTTGACTATGTCTTTTGTCTAAAAATGTCTTTCCTCGATGTCTAGTCTCACGTCCCGGCACCATATTCGCATCCGGAGTTCGATTCTGTTCAAGTGCCCTTACACAAGGTAAGTGTCATTACAGCCCCAAAGGAAGCCATCCAACACGGCTGATGGGCTTTTAATATCACTAAACACAGCTTAATGGGCTTTCAATAGCGCTCGCTAAGGTCAGGCCTGAGTTTTAAACGTTATACAGGAGGACAAAGTGAGGCTGAGAGCTGATGAATGGAGACATTAAAAACCTCAGTGTGGGAATCCTGCAGGAGAAGCACTCTTAACGTCCTACAGCTCGGTGAGAGAGGAGGAATTTCCACTCGTTCCGCGCGAGACACTCGGGCTAGCTTTACACCAGCTCTCCCTGTTTACTCCTACTGCTACAAATCACTCAGCATTTCTGTAAACCATCCAGGTGTGTGTTTTATTGCTCTTACAACTACGAGGTGGTATCAAAAAGCTTCAAGTGTGCTCCTCGAACAACTCATTGCAGCGACGCCATACATCAAATGTACGTCTCTGTGGTACGTCTATCAGTTTCACGCACAATTTCACGTTTGCTCTTTGTTCTAACTCGCTGTCCGTGATTAAATCACAGATGTGGTAACAGCTTTATTTTTTATCCATTTATAGATACATTTCGCGTTGTAGACATCTATGGAACGAGGTTACACTATAGCACAACAGCCTCTTTTTATTCTTTCTTTCTTAAAGTTACTGATGAAAAATAATAGCACCTTCTTTCATCATGTGACTGAGAAACCATAAACTCCTCAGTCCTTCTCTGACACTGGAGACTCCTTCCATAAATGATAACGCCTCTTTACAGAAAACTTGTACAGAGCATCTGCTGTATATGTCCCTATGGACTAGCGGTTGCTATAGAAACCACAACACATTAAAAACGAGCACATTAATACACAGTAAACCTGCACTACTGTCAGAGTTGCTGTTTTAGAGAATGAATCACTACTTTCTGACCAATCACAATCCAACATAAAGAGAAACACGTCTCTGTGCTCATCATTTGGTTAATTAGTGCCGCGTTGGTCCTGATCCAGTCCCTATTCACTTGTCGTATTGTCTGCGCCATCTGCCGCGATTTGACCCTAGCTTACCTCACATTACCTTATATGCTAAGGTAATGTTCCTGTTCCTGTTACTGCGTTTCCATGGTTGCTGATTGCTCTCACCTGTTTCTCGTTACCCCTCATTAGTCGGGATGTTTGTGCACTCTGCGTGGAACAAATGGAATAATTACAGCCCGTTCTGGGGCTTTTTGAGTGGAGACCGCTAATAACAACAAAAAACAACGATGTCCTAGCTCTTGATAATTTAGCGAAGGACACAAACAACGATTAGCTTTTATAATTTCTTAGTAGCATCTTCACTCCAAACATCTACACAAGTAATTATTCAAGAGGATAAACTTGTCACAATACTTTTGCTAGCAAACTATACAATATGGTCGCTCAGTGTTTAATCGATAAAACTTAATGCTAATATACCTAGCTATCAGTAAGAGTGGAAATAAGAGGAAATAATCAAGGATATAAGTCACTTTCAGTCCTTTTACAAACAATTTTTAATCTGCTTTAATGACTGAAAATCCTGCATTAGTGAGGTAATAACTGAGTCGAACCGTTTATCTAGCTATCAGGTAGCATGACAAGATGTGCATAAATGAGACAAAATCATGTTTTATATCAACATTTACCTCAGATGTTCAGAAAAAAAGACATTGTTTGGCTAAACTGAACATTGATAACTGTTTTGTGAGAACATTATAGAAATTCAACTTGAATATCCGAATCGCAAGTAATTTATGTGAAATCCTTTAAAGTTGCGGTTGTAATGTGTGAGTGAAGTGTTATTTTAATCATAACGAGCCCATTTTTAGAGTTTAAACAACATTTGTAGGCATTTTGTAAAGTTGAATTATGCTAATGGTGATGCGGAGTATACATTTAATCTGGTTTTAGTCTAATGGTGTTTTTTAAAAAACAATTTTACTGACATTTCTGAGGTAAACATTTGCAATTTTTAGTTTTTTGTTATACAAGCAGTGATGTTGGTGTAATAAAGTATAATTTGATTCAAGCAGAGACTTTTAAGTGTTTTTTCCACATTTCTGTGGTAAATGTTGGTATTTTCAATGTTTTGTTATATATTAGTCAAGCTAAGTGTATTAAAAGTATTATGTAGTTATAAAGAGACATTTAATTAACATTTTAAGATATCAATGGTAAACACTTGTATGTTCCAACTGCTCATATAGTATAATTTTTCTTTTTTGTTGTTTTTTTAAGTATGTCAGTAAAAAGTTTTTGCAGACACATTTTACATTGTACTGTTTATAGTCACTTCTTGCCATATAGTTTTTATTTTGTATAGTTTTTTACAGTTTTCTTGTACAGTACTGTATAATCTAGTATACAGTAGGTTTACTGGTCGGCGCTATATAAGGTTTTGTGTCTTGTCTTGTGTCGTCTGTCTGCACTGTCTGTCTGCACTGTTTGCTCCAGGTTGCACTCGATGCACTTTATGTAACTTGTGTTGTAGCTTAATGTTGTTTTGTTTGTTGTTGTTTAGTGTAGCACCAGGGTTCTGGAGAAACGTTGTCTCATTTTTACTGTGTACTGTGTACCACTGTGTATAGTAGGAATGACAATAAAAGCCTCTTGATTTTAGAGAAATGTTTATATTAGCAATGCTGTAATATTGTCAACTCTTTCAGTAGCCTTTTGATAGCCTGGTCAGTTGTTTGTCTGAATCATTAGCCTTATGCTATATTAATCAGTCACCAAGCAACAATTAATTTTTCACTTGTACACTGTATGAGTTAGATTTTAAAGTGTATTAAATTAGAAAGTCATTAGGGCTCATATACAGGTACGTGCTGTAGCTAACACAAGCTTCAGAAAAATGATGTTATGGTCTTTACTGCTAACGTCGGGCAGCTAGCTATCATTTCCATTTGCCCTTGCTTGCCTGCTTGACATATGATAAGCAGTATCTATCTATCTATCTATCTATCTATCTATCTATCTATCTATCCATCCATCCATCCATCCATCCATCCATCCATCCATCCATCCATCCATCCATCCATCCATCCATCCATCCATCCATCCATCCATCCATCCATCCATCCATCCATCCATCCATCCATCCATGGTCGTTTAGCTTTCTTAATTACTTATTCCACTTATTGTTTGTCTTTCTTTTTCTATCACTTTCTTGCTCTAAATAGATCGATCTATTCCATCGCTCGCACGCTCGCTCTCTCTCTCTCTCTCTCGTTATTGAATTGAATATATCTGTCTGTATTTTTTTATTCTCTCTAAACTCTTTTATTTTCTTCATTTGTATTTTGTCTCACACACACACACACACACACACACACACACACACACACACACACACACACACACACACTCGTAACTCTCCTGTAATAAACTGTAGGTCAGATTGTCTGATTAAACTGGATTATTTCAAAATAGATTTGTTACAGTGGTGTGTGTGTGTGGTTTGTGTGTGTGTGTGTGTGTGTGTGTGTGTGTCAGCAGTGTGTTGTCTCTTGTTATCAGTGAAGATCAGTATTACAGGTCCTGATGGAATCTTTCCCCTCGTCCAGTTGTTTATTATTCATGGGTTCGTGAAGCCGCTTGGCGTTTGCGTGTCTGATGTCACTCTGCTTCACTGGAAACCAAAATAAATCACACGAATCTTCTACCCTTTGATCAGACATCAACTTTGACTCGAAATCTCTGCAGTTTTTAGACTGACATTAAAGTCCTGCCATCGCTGCAATCTGGTTTCCTTTTTTTTTTTTTTTTTTCCTCGTTTTTCATTACACGCCTGTTTTTTTTTTTAGTCTCACGAGCTTGATGGACACTG
>NC_060900.1:790600-820600 GCF_014805685.1 Silurus meridionalis | reverse complement strand
TTATGTTACAAAGAAACATATAGCTGATGAAGATAATGAAGATGATGATGTTCCAGCCTCAACTCGGATTGTTACATTTACATTTACATTTGCGGCATTTAGCAGACGCCCTTATCCAGAGCGACGTACAGAAGTGGCCTCCTTCCACACGTTAAATAAAATATCTCCTTACAAAAAAAAAAAAAAAACGATATGAACAGATAAAATACATTTCTGTAAGAATGTGTTGGAAATCTGAGCTGAACAGTTTGTCCATCAGACATTCTGCTGGATTTGAAGCACAGGATCGCTGGTATGTCGGGACACCAATCAGAATTGAAGCAAGTTGTGGAATTTTCAGGATAAGTCCACGAGCGTAGGAGGGATTTCAACATCGATTCGGTCTCTAAACATATCATTACAAGACCAAAAGGCCATTAATGTAAAAGGCAAAGCCTCAGTACTTGAGGAGGAGCACCCCTGCTGTCTGGGAGAGAGTCTCTCAGGTTCAAATGTTATTTTACACAACTGATGAGTGGTGTTTAAGTCAAACCAGGAGTGAAAACTGCATTGATTTTTTTCGACATAATCCCCTGTTTCATTTGTACACTTATAACAGCATTCAACTAACGCCTGGAAAGATTCAGATTGAAAGATTTGTCAGTACACCTGAGCCATCCAAGGACATTCTGCTTCACCAGTGCTGAAATGCTCACCTACGAGGAACTCCAATGGTCCACAAAGGGTTAACCTCTGTGCAGACTTCACTTCTTCTGTGTCGGTCAAAAGCAGAAAATTGTCTTGATACCCGGTGTGTGCTTTTTGGAAAAAAAAATTGATCTTCACCGTTCCCACAGAAAGATTCGTCTCTTGTGCAATTTGATGACAGGTTATGCGTGGATTATCCAGACCAGGAAAGTGCTGGTTTGACTTGAACACCCATTGTATTATTATAATGCCTTGTTTCTCATTGCTGAACTTCATGCCTGTGTCTGCTAAACCTGCCTGCTCCTTCACACTGTCAGCTTATTGCAGCTGGAAAATGATGGCATGAACGTTTCCAGAGAAATTTCCCACATGTTGTCGTGAGCATTCTGTTATTACATTTGTACTTGGAGTGGGTGGGGCTTACTTACATTTGCCTGTCAATCACAGCAACACTATCCAATCATGCTACTCCAGCCTGTGATGCAGCAGTCCAAAAAGGTTTGGTCGTCTGTCTTCATGATTTATAGAAGATACCATGTGGTAGCCTTCACCCTCTCTGATTGGTAGCTGTGGATTTAATGAAGGGAAAGTTGATGGGCAAACCAAGACATTGAAGGGTGCCAATACTTTGTGCAGTCTAATACAGTGAGATGGTTAGTGATGTTTATGGGACAGTTGGTAATCAGTGTGATAATGGGGAAAGAGTGGAACTAGCAGTAAAACAGGAAGAAAAACAGGAAGTCCACAGCAAGTCCAGTCTCTTTATTCTGGTAAAACTCCAGAAAGTTATTTGAGGTCAGATTTGAGCAGGTCCTGCCAGCGTGGTGAAGATACTGAGCTCTCGGAAATGTCGGTGAACTGAATATAAATTGGCATGTGGGTAAAAAAGTAGTGACAGATGAGTGATGGAGAAAAGATGGAGCTATTGTGAGGCTTCAGAGGTGCAGGAGAGAATATCTCTTTCACCATTTAAAGTCCACATCATTATACTTCTCCTGCATCACAGACAGTTCCTCCGAGTTCCTCTCTTTTTCAGTCAGACATTGTTATGGAAATGGATCTGCTTTAACGCAAATGCTGAGTAACCTCAACGTCTCAGACCAGGCAACTAACAGCTCCGGTGTCTCAGAAACCACAGAGTTTGTTTGTAAATTTGGCGCTAATTGTCAGGCTAGCTCCAACGTCAGTTTCCTAAAACATGTCTCCCGTAGCTCTTAATTAGCCGTCTAGACGTATTCATCTGAAACCTCGTCTCGATCAACCGTCCGCGTAGCATCCTTTCACCACACGTGCATCCTCACATCGCAAATATAACACCAACAGATACAGAAGAGAACGTGATGATAATCTTCACTCTGACAGAAGGAAATTAAAGAATGTCAGCATGGGGAAGGATTCAATTAATTTGACCACAGCGATGCAACTGATGAGCTCACAGGTGAACAAACAGATGCCGAGCAATTTAGCGACGGCTAACAGAGGAGCGAAGACGATCAGAGATTAGTTTTTAATCCGCAATGGCTGGAACAATTGGATGAAAAAGGAGGGGGGGCGGTGTTAGGTTTTTCCTGAATACAATTGGCTTTTCAGAGAATTAACACATGACTAGGCCCCGCCCACTGATCAAGTGCTGACCAATCACAGTACAGGAGATCTAACAAAGGATTTATGCACATCAGAAACCAGATTTCTAAAATGTTTTAAAGCAAAAGTGCCATTTCTTTACTTTATTTCCTGAATCTCTGATACACGATTTGATTAGAAGAATTTCAGAGGAAATAACGAGTGGGTGGGACTTAAAAAATAAAGCTGGAATATAAACAAACAAAGAAATAAAATAAAGAGATAAAATAATATGAATTTAAAGACAACAACTAGTACGGTGTGTTATTGGTGAAAAAATGGAGGTTACATTTAATTAAGCAAATGGATTACATTTACCAAAAAAATACAAAAATATATAAAAAATGACTTTTGGTTGTTATTTGTCCAAGAAATACATTTAGTAATTTTTAGTCTTTCATGGTAAATGGATGAAAAATACTAAAAAAGACAAAACATTTATCATTTATTTATACTTAATAAGCTATTAATATATTTGACATCTCAGATGATGAATTTTAATTCCTGAATAAAAATGATAATATTTTAATGTTTACCAGTTAAAGACGCAGAACGATTACAGGGTTGCTATGTTACTAGCGATCCTGACTAGCTGCTAGCATGAAGCGAACTGTATTTTGAGCTTCTGTTGAGCTCTAAATCCGTCACCGCAGGAGCTTTCTGTCTATTTTTCAAGCTTTTTTCTAAACGATTCTTGATTAATTTTTTAATCTCCAGCAGCGACGCTTCAAAGTCCCGCTAGCGTTAATTATCTTTTCCCTTTTGTGTGGCTCTTCAGAGAAAAAAAAAACTAAACCATAATCTCTTTATTCTGTGGATTTACTTTACCGACTCGTCTACGCTTCATCAAATCATTTCGGGTTTGTTCTTTTCTCTCTATTTTTTCTCGGAAAGACTCTTGAGAGAGTTGGTGTGGGACTCGGGGGACTCGGGGGACTCGGGGCTACAGTCGCACCGCTACACACACAGTGTTATTTCACAGCAGATAAGCATTTCCAATTTTTCTGTCATCCCTCGATAATGAATCCTCGAGCAGGATCCCAAAAAAGAAGGAGAAGAAGAATATGAAGATGAGAAGCGTTTTGTTTGGTCTCTGTCACTTTGTCTTGTGGCAGAAAAAACAAGTGTTTTGTTTAAAATCCTCCTGCGACCCGGAATTACCCTAAAATCTGATTTTAAATAAAAAATGTAAAAAAAAATATTATTCAAATAAACAGTAAAAAATTAAAATAAAAATCATTAATGCACAATAAAGTAAAACATTTTTTTTTTATTGAAAAAAAAAAAAAAAAAATTAATTAATAAATAAATGTTTAAAATTTGTTTTAATTGTTTTTTTTCCACAGGGAAACAACATACCCCCAAACCCCCTCAGGATCTCAGGATCTCGAGTGGAAACGCAAAATTCAATTTCATTTGGTCGCTCGGGATTTTCTCCAAACTCCGCTTCCTGACTCAGCTGTGTGTGTGTGTGTCGAGCAGTTAATCAGAACACACACACACACACACACACACACACACACACACACACACACACACACACACACACAATACATACACCACCCCCCCATTGGATCCTGATCTTTAACCTTCAGAATGGATTTCTCCATAGTGTTATTTGTGAGTGAACCATAAAAACCTGCATCGCCGATGTACAGAAACAAACACTGTTACATTTACACACGTCTGTTCTTTCTTTTTATTTTATCATCAGTGAAGTTCAACAATCTTTATAAACAGCAAATTTCTACAATTCATGGTAATAAGCGAATCTCTCTCTTATATATATATATATTCAATAAATCATTCTAAAAATGATATGTAAAATACAAATTTTCATTTAAATGATTTTACTTCTAGAATAATTAATAAAATTAAAGCAAATATCGCAACCTTATTTTGAAACATCAATAAATCTACAAAAAAAGATAATAAATAAAATAATTGATTAATTAATTAATAATTTATTTATTTAATGAATTTAAAACATGTATAATATTTATAGAATCCTTTTCCGCCATATTACTTCTACAATAACCATAGATTAATGTACAAACAAATAAAATAATTTTATATTGGAAACTCCATTAACCAACAAAATAGAAAAACATTTATGTTTATGAACAATTATCTTAAATCAAATCATAAATTTATTCACTATATATTTTTATGTAAAATCTTAGAGATACGACATCGTATATTTTGCACGCGCTGTAATTTATACTCTATATTTTTGTTATCTGAGTATTTAGAGTACGGTCCATAAATATTCAGACACTCTGGAGTTGTTGTTTTTCACCGGTCTGCTGCAGTGCACTGGATTTAACACTAAATAATGACTTACTTAGAACTTCCTCCAGTAGGTGGGCGTGTCTGTGTCAGAGGTCTACAATCAAGAGAAGACCTCACCAGAGTAAATACAGAGGTTTAACAACAAAATGTTCACCACCGATAAGCTGTAAAATTAAGAAGAACAGAGTAGACATTGCTAAAAATACAAAGGAGATGGAGAAGGCAAGGAACTGCTCATGATCCTAAGTGTACCACCTCGTCTGATGGCTTGAGGATGTACGGCTGCCAGCGGAACCAGTTCGCTCATATTTATTAATATCATCTGCTCCTGACTATGTAGACCCTCAGGCTGAAGTTAAAACACAACCAGGAATGTATTCATGTAAAGAGGTGGAATGTTCTGCAGCAGTGATCTTCCTTACCATTGTACTTCATGTTCCCTTTTTTTTCTGGTCACGACCCTCTTGATTCACGCGAGCCATGTCTCTGTAGCGGAACGTAAAGCGCTAAGAAAAACACAGAGGGAAGAAAAGAAGAAGACGAGGTGGAGGTGCGAGAGGTGACGAGCGTGATGCAGTTACATATGAGCTTTGATTTATGGAGTCATTGTTCAGCCTGTCAGAGCTTCTCTCCCTCCAGGCAAAAATAACAAGTACCTGACGACCTGCTGCTTAGCATAACACACTGTCCTTACTGATGTTCACACACACACACACACACACACACACACACACACACACACACGAGTTGGGTCAGTTCTATTTATGCTTTGGTTCCAAGATAATAAAAAATAATAAGAGTCTCTATTATTACACGCACCGTCAGGTTTAGCACGTTTCCAACATTCCAGCACGTGTTCGCCACACTGAACGCTAAAGCAGGTCCTAACACATGTTTCTTCTGAGTAATTACTTCTCCTATGTCACTCTGTCCTACCACATTTAGCATGTTTTCTAGCAGGTATGAGATCATATCAGGTCTTCTAGTGCGTCTCAGTATATTTAGCATGAATCTTAGCATGCCTCTTGATTACGCAAGCTAGTCCTTTAGCATTCCTTTTATCTGCTAATGTGTGCTGTTCGAGCGGCGTCTGCTAAAGCAGGTTTTGTGTTAGCATTCCACGTTTTCTTTACTGTGAGCAATTCCCCTAGCATATATTTCAACACGTCCACATAATGTGTTATGATGTAGGAAATAGCATATTTTAATCAGCATATGTTAGCATCTTTCCTAGCATATTAGCATGGGTTTTTTAAATGCATCTGTACATTTAGCATGTCTCCAAGTAGGTGTAAATGAATCTGTTGATTAGCATGTCTTGCATGTGGAGAATGTTACATCCCTTAGCATATTTCTTAGTCTTTGATTGCTTGCATGTCTTTCTAAAGCTACATGCTAGCATAACAAGTCTTTCAGAGTAATTAGGTGCTACATGTTTTAGCATATTTGCCCAATTTGGTAGCATTTATTTTTGGAAGTTTGTAACACCTTTTTGTTTAGCATTTAGCGTCTCCTAGTCGTGCATGCTAACTTGTTTTGTAGCATGTTTTAGGTGATTTTTAGATTCCTAGCATGTCTTTAAATCTCATACTAATGTAAATCATTCCAACACTTGGACTGGTTACTGGAGACAGTTTTCCTCTGAGATGTGGAAGTCTCTGAAACCTTGGAGCTGCATGTTTTTAGCTTCCAAAAATATACGACAGCAGCAGAAACAGAAGCAGCAGCAGCAGCAGTAGAAGAAGAAGAAGAAATGTTCGAGGTCATCAAGCCCAGCGAGCCAGGAGTCACACTGTAAAAAAAAAAAACACCATCTGTCATTGGGCCGTGTTCCTCGTCCTCCTCCTCGTCCTTCTCCTCGTCCTCCTCCTCCTCCTCTTCGGTGTGTCATGTGTGGGCTCTTCGGCGAGCTCGAGTCAGTAAACAGAAGTTCAGAGTTGCTGCTCCCAAGCGAGAGTTTGTACGGGTTTGACTCGCGTTCTGATTTAAATTCAGTGCAGAACTCGGAGCGAGAAGCAGCCAACAATACAAACCAATTTGTCTCATGGCATCGCGCCGTACGCTGCTGATTGCAGCTTTCAGAGCTTTAACAGCGTGCCTCGCTTTTCTCCCTGATGCCCAGCGACAACATTTCATTTACGTCTCTGGAGGTGAATTTGAAATCGTGTGTGTGTGTGTGTGTGTGTGTGTGTGTGTTAACTCGAAATAAACAAAAATGTCTCAAGGAAACTTTCTGGTCACCTCCGAGTCGAGAGCCGAGTCAAAACAGTGTCAGGATCCAGACGAAGCCGAGTAGCAGAACGTGAAAATGATATAATACAGAACATCGTGTTCATCAACCAACTGATGATGTTTCTTAATCGGTCGTCCTCATAACGTGGTTCTATCTGCTGCAGTGTTTGTAGGTAGGATTTTGGGCTTTAAATCAAAAGGTCAAAAGTTCAAATCTCAGCTCCACCAAGCTACCACTGCTGGGCCCTTGAGCATGGCCCTCAAGTGTTTAGATAATATAATATAATAATATATAATTGTAAGTCTCTGTGGAAAAATGTAACTATAAATAGATAAAAATGACATTTTTGCTTTTATTGGAAAATAAAAAGCCCCAGTAGCAGGTGGCAGAAACTGGAGCTAAAAAAGAATCCGGGTTGGACACGTGTGTAACTCGTTGACTCCGCCCCCCTGTTAGCAGGTCTTATAAATTCCATGAATCACTTCAGCTCCAGTAAAATTTCTCATCTGTATTGGAGTTGCTCAGACGTTTCCTGGAGACACGAGCTGTATTATGTTAAACAGGAGGATCTGGACTTGTTTTATTTTTGCCCAAAGGAAAAAAAAAGTCATTTTGTCAGGCAGAACACAGCATCCATCAATCAAACGTCGTCTGTAATCGGATCAGTCTGTCCGCACTCTGTTCCCGCCCAGGAAAATCCGCCTGTTGTCTCTAAAACATGAAGCCACTCGAGCATGCAGGATCTGATTTAATTCTGCAGGCATGAATTTCAATCACAGGCATGTGAGGACTCCGTGTGCATGTGCTTGTCAACAGGGTTATTAAATTAGCCTGAGCGATGCTTCGTCATCTTCGCTGATGTAAACAGATGTATTGAAAATCCAGAGGAACATGTTGAGGATCAGAAGTCTCCAGAGATAAAATCTTAAATAATACCTTTCATTCCCAACCAAAGAAATCTTTATTTATGAATCTGCCTTTGTGATTTAATATTTACAAATGGCGGAGTGTAACACGTGTCTCATGGAATCATTTATCCTAATGACTCGTCTCTCTGACAGGAACATAAACAATCGTCCCAAAAATCGAATCACGCCACTGCAGTTTAGAGAAGAAGCTCAGCGAGAGAAACGGAAGCTGCTGGCTTTTAATCGTAGCTGAAAACGGACTGTGACTGTATGAAAAGTAAAACACAGTCAGTTTTATTTCTGCTGAGAAGATGAGATGTGGTTAGTGTTCGGATTTACCCTTCAGAGGAAGAACTCTCACAGTCCACCTTCAGCCCTGCTCCAAATCTGCCCATAGACTTTAAACTCTCTAGTGTTGCTTCACACCTTCAGACCTCTGCAGTCCTGCTTAAAACCTGCAGAACACTCCTTCAGCCTTGCTTCTGAACCTGCCTCATTACATCTCCAACCCTGCTCATGACCTTCCCCAATGATAAACCTGCACTGAGATCCCTCTGAACCTGCTTGAGATGTTTGCCAAACCTCCAGACTTGACCAAACCCCTGGAACCTGGTTTAATAACCTCGTCTCTAATCCTGCTCAGGACATGTTCTGATGACCCTCAACCCCTGCAGCACCAAGCCTTGTGTTTCCTAGTTTTATTCCCTCCATTACAGCCTAAGATGAACCAGGTGAAGTGGTGCTCGTTAAAGAGCACTGGAGGTTTGAATGGGGTCTCCATGCTGTCAGGAGAAATGGAGGAGAACGTGAGGGAAACGATGAGGAGAGAGTTTGTGTTGTTCGTCTGGTAGCTGAGTCACGGCTCTCCACGATGGACAGATAATTGTTTTGTGAAAGGACTTAAAACATCAGCTTGTCCATCTGAGCACTCTGGAGATTTACTTCCTCCACTCCCTCCCCCTTCTGCCCCTCATACCCCCTCACGCCAATCCAATAAGAACAGAATATCAGGATCGCATTAGCGAGAGTCCGAAAGAGCCGCAAATCCGATTGGCGTTTGTTTGGAGGAGAAGCAACGACTGGAAAGTTGAAAGGGATGAAAGATGATCTTCATAAAGACGACGTTTAGGACGTTTCATCATCCAATCTTCTGCTTAGAGAAAAAGCAAAGGGCCATGACTCCATGACTCGTGTGTGTGTGTGTGTGTGTGTGTGTGTGTGTGTGTGTGTGTGTGTGTGTCTGTTTTCTCTAAACACATTTAATAATCACAATACAGAAAGGAAGATGTTGACTACTGACCTGAAAATCTCTCTCTCTCTCTCTCTCTCTTTCTCGCTCTCCCTCTCTCTCTATCATTGTCTCTCTATTCCACTGTTCTCTCTCTACTCTTTTTTTCTCCTCTTCTTGCTCATGTCTTTTCTATTTATCCCTCTCTTCCTTTTCTTATCCAATTCCCATCCCTCTCTTTCTACCTCTGCCCATCTGTCTTATTTTTTCTCTCTATCTTTCATCCCCTGTCTTTCCACATCTCTATTCTTGTCTTTCACTTGTTCTTGCTCAGTCCCTCCTTCCCTACTTTCTCTCTTTTCTCCTGATCATTCTTTGCTAATTATTTGCTCTGACTCGATCCCTCTATCAGCTTTCTTTCTTTCTTTCTTTCTTTCTTTCTTTCTTTCTTTCTTTCTTTCTTTCTTTCTTTCTTTCTTTTTATCATCACCCACTCATGTTAGAAATAAAACCCCTCCATATTTCTTGTGTGTGATCCTGCAGTGTAACACAAACACAAAGCATTGACACTGGAGGCTCCTCCCCCAAAACCCCCCAAATGAATAAACATCCATAGAAATAATAATAAAAAATCTATATTTGTTTTACCGGATTTTATTTGTAGTCTGTAAAATTACACCTGCTTTTATACTCGGATTAACTGGGAGCCGAGATGTTACATATTTATATTATTTTATTTTCTTATACGCTTTTTTCTCTGAAGAACCAATAATAATAATAATAATAATAATAATAATAATAATAATAATAATAATAAAATACACGGCGGAAAGCGTGTGCTGGGAAAACAAATCAAAACTCTAAGACGATCTCAACAAGTGACATCAGATCAAAATAGCGTCTCACAGCACGAGCGCTAAATGAGTTCTAGCTTCAACATACCGACATGCTCACGTGTACTTCACCTGATATACAAAACATCACTCAGCACACTTAGCTAGCTTAATGCTAACATAGAGCTAGCTAGGTTAATGCTAACAAAAGTCTAACATCGAAAGAAACTTGGACACAGATTTAATAAAATGCAGGTAAATCGAATTCAGTGCTAATCACTTAAGCTTGCAGGCTAATATTGCTAATCTCATACAAACTAGCTGAACCCAAATCACGTCTAGACGTCAGAATATAAAGCGGTATGTGCGTTAAAGTTTCGATCTGGGAGTAAAAATTGTTATTCGCATTGGGAACAGATCGAAAGGGTGATAAAACCAGTGTCCACCATTACAGGATCAAAAATATAAACGCGTTAAACCTGTAGCAGGAAGTGGAACAGCAGAGCGTCGAGTGGTGAAGCGCGTCAGTTTTAACGGCTTTTTACTTCGAGCTGGACCGGGCCTGGCTTTAGGTAAAAGCATCTGGCAAACAACTCGATGTAATAAACGTCAAAACACACACATACACACACACACACACACACACACACACACAGGGTGAATTACGCAGCAGCCACTTGCCAAAGCCCTTTTTTATAGGATAATCTTTCTCATCATCAAACTGCGCTCTCTCGACATCGATCCACATCCGTCCACGTCGATAAACCTGACACCAAGACAAATGCGCCTTTAAACGAACAAACGCGCTGACGCGCAACGACTCTGCGCTCATAAACATAAACATAAGCGTACACAAGCGAGTTCCTTCGGGATAAAAACAATCCCACAGCAGACGGAGCGATATTCACCTGCGCAGATATCGCAATAATTAGCGGAATAATTCCACCGATACGTGATACAAACCACCCGCTAATGCTAATGCTAATGCTAACGAAGCGGATCGTGTTTCTGGTTTTAATGTTCGGTTTGTTTCTGTGGTCAAATAAAAATAAATAAATAAATAAATAAATACATAAAAGTTTCCTGCAATTACTTTTTTGTTTAAGTTTATGGAAGGAGTCTCCAGTGTCAGGAGCATCTCCAGATGTGTTAATGTAGTACA
This sequence comes from Silurus meridionalis, assembly GCF_014805685.1. NCBI lineage: Eukaryota > Metazoa > Chordata > Actinopteri > Siluriformes > Siluridae > Silurus > Silurus meridionalis. The sequence goes on along the minus strand of NC_060900.1, from coordinate 809,634 downwards.
GATGTGTTTCTATAGTAACAGCAGACTCACAGAGATGTGTACGAGTCGACCTATTTATTTATTTATTTATTTATGTATTTATTTATTTATGTATTTATTATTATTATTATTATTATTATAAATAAATAAATAAATACATTAATTAATTAATTGAGTGACAAATGAACTAATAAATAAACAACACATGAACGTGTTTGATGAATGCGTGAAACTGCTGTTGTTTGTAAGGAGAATATCAGGGAAGGAGTCTCCAGTGTCAGAAGTAAATCTGTTATCTTGGAAGTGTCTCAGATGCCTTCAGGACAGAAGAGAACTTTCAGTATTTGTGCGATTTCTCAGCAACTTTGATGTTTGATGGAGAAATGAGAGGCTGTTGAGGGACAGGATGTTTATCGCTGCAGTAATTTGGATGAAGCGGGTCCATGCGTGTCGCGCGGGTCTCGATGCTTTTCCCGTAAATTGGGCGTGATTATTTTTTTGTTGCCATGTATTTTGTTGCCATGACGATCACAAGCAGACAGGTTTTAAAGACAGCGTTACGGTGCAGCTGGAGTCGGAGCTCCGAGTCTGTGTAATGTGTTTTTAATGAGCTTTGACACACTTTGTGTGTGTGTGTGTGTGTGTGTGTGTGTGTCTTTATGCAGACGAATGAGAATAACGGAGGATCGGTGCTGAGTGTGCGGCTCGATCGCTCATCCATCAGCTTGTTCAACACGCGACGCGACATTAACAAGACGGCGGTAGTTAATCTGCGAACGCGGCGCTTCGGCTCACGTAAATAAACAGATCGATGACTGAACTTCTTCTCTGTTCTCACACACGGAGAATAAAAACACTCAGATTCCAAAAGAGCAGAAACTTCTCCAATCTCAGTCCGAGTCGAGCCTCTGATGAGTTTATTTACCGCTTCTTTTATTAAACACAATAAATACACTCTTTATAGTCAAGGTCACAGAGGTGGAGGTCACAGAGCTGAAGGTCACAGAGTTTGAGTTTAGAATGCTGGAGGTCAGAATGTTGGAGTTCAGAGTGTTGGAGGTCAGAATGCTGGAGGTCAGAATGTTGGAGGTCAGAGAGTTGGAGGTCAGAATGCTGGAGGTCAGAGTGTTGGAGGTCAGAGAGTTGGAGGTCAGAATGTTGGAGGTCAGAATGTTGAAGGTCAGAGTTTTGGAGGTCAGAGAGTTGGAGGTCAGAGTGTTGGAGGTCAGAGAGTTGGAGGTCAGAGTGTTGGAGGTCAGAGAGTTGGAGGTCAGAATGTTGAAGGTCAGAGTTTTGGAGGTCAGAGTGTTGGAGGTCAGAGAGTTGGAGGTCAGAATGTTGGAGGTCAGAATGTTGAAGGTCAGAGTTTTGGAGGTCAGAGAGTTGAAGGTCAGAATGTTGAAGGTCAGAGTGTTGGAGGTCAGAAAATGATAAGATGAATTTACACTTTTACTGGAATTAATTTAACAAAATAATTTATTTTCTTAAGAATTGTAATAAAGTAAAGGGTTTCAGGATGTCTTCTGAATGTCATATATAAACATCTATAAAACACACAGTGTTCAGAACTTCTGATTCAGAAACCCATCCTGGGTGAATGTTCTCCTGGTGTGTGTGAAACGTTCTGTTCTCATTTCCTCTACAGAGTCGTGTGTGAGGTTTAACTCCGAGCCCTGATTGTGTTTGCTTCATCGTGGACTCTCTTCTATTTACTCCATGTTTTGCTTTTGATCTTTGCTTTCCTTCTTTCCTGCGTTCCTCCGTTCCTGTTCAGAGCCATCATTAGATCTGATTTCAGTCTGCTCTGACTGTGGTCTGATCTCCAGCCATGGATTTATTGGATGTCTCTCATAATAAGAAGAGACCGACAAGTAGCGAGAACGTCCTGCTGCCTTTGACTCACACTCCTTAATCACAGACACACACACACACACACACACACACACACACACACACACACACACACACACACACACACACACACAAATAAATGAAGAGCCCCAGAGAGATGATGTGTTGCATAAGAAACCAGCAGAAGGCTGGGAGGACAGTGTGTGTGTGTGTGTGTGTGTGTGTGTGTGTGTGTGTGTGTATGTGTGTGTGTGTGTGTGAGACGAATGCAAACTTCTGAACCATGAACAGGAAATATTTGATGTTATTTTTCGGTTATTTTTAATGTTTTCTCTCTTTATCCTGTTTTCCCAAACTTATGAGAAGGTTTAGAAAGTCGGCCAAAAGTTTGTGGACACCTGACCATAAGATTGGTATGTGCTTCTTGAACATCTCATTTCACATTTCAACTCCATTCCCTGTTATAATGAGCTCCACTCTTCTGAGAAGATGTTCCACTAGATGTTCGTGAAGATTCATTCAGCTACAAGGGTGTTAGTGAAGTCAGGTAGTGATGAAGGTGAGGTGAGGAGGCCTGGGGGTGCAGTCAGTGTGAAACCTTCATCCCAAAGATGTTCAGCTCTATAGCAGGAGATCTTCCAAAACATCCTTTTTCTTAGTTCAAGTGAAGGCACAAATTTAATGCAAAGGCGTCTTGTACAATTGTGTATCTCCAACAGTTTGGAGGAGAACCACATCGGGGTGGAGAAGTCATATATAAAAACGCTCCTGATTCAATTTCCTGACACCACAGGCTTCTGGGCTATGGTGTGTGTGTGTGTGTGTGTGTGTGTTGAACCTTCACGCACCCCACTATGCTGTAAAATCGCTTTCTTTTGGAAATATTGCACCTCAGTTGAAGGTTTAATTAGCAGCGCATAAAAGAAGAGAGGAGACGTGACTTTTTCTTTGAGCGATGCAAATAAAATGAAATCGCGCACACACACACACACACACACACACACACACACACACACACACAGAGAGCGAGGCTGTAATATGGATGATGTAGTAGTCAGTAATCAGGATGAGAAGGACGGAATGGAGGTGTGAAGAACTGATCTGATGTTTGTAATGAAATAAATGGACTGGATTTTATTGATGGTGTTGTTTTGGGCTGAGAAACGCCGAACGTGGGCCGGAATCACAGACGTGATTAGTGATGTGGAACAGCGTTCCTGTGCTCCGTAGCTGTTATGAGAGGATTAGCATTTAAATAAAGCGCGGATCCTCTTTATTCACGCGCACAAACACGCAGACGTGCTGAAGCAGGGGAAGAAATGATCTCTGTAACGCGTCGTTACAGAGTGACCGAGAGACCGAGAGACCAGGAGACCGAGAGACCAGGGGTTTCCTGTGACTGCGCGTCTACTGCATGTTTCTTCTCTTACTGATGATAACGTCACGCTTTTTATCCATTTATAGTTACACTGAACTGAGTTATGAGCAGAAGCAGATCAGTCTTTCTCTCTTTCTGTCTTTTTTTCATGATGAAAAAATCTATATTTTTGATGAACACTATTGAGGTTACAATGCTGCCATGTTAGCCTGGCTAATCAGGTATCATGCTAACCTGGAGCAATGCTAATCAGCTATCATGCTAATCAGCGCTCATGCTAATCAGCTCTCATGCTAATCAGCTCTCATGCTAATCACACTAGTATGTAAATAAACTGAATTTTTTTTTCAGTTTTCCTCTTTAATACTGACATGTAGAACCTTGAAATTATTATTATTATTATTATTATTATTATTATTATTATTATTATTATTATTATTATTATTATTATTATTATCATTATTATTATTATCATTATTATTTTCTCTCTCCTCCTTTCTTTTCCACCCGGAAACCGGTCCAGGGCGTTCTCCTTATCCTCCTACTTTTCTATATCTTTCTTCTCCAAATCCTTCCTCTCATCTTCCTTCTCCCCATTTTCCTCCTCCTAACCCTTACCCTTTTCCATCTCTTTCTTCTCCAACTTTTCTGCTCCACTTCTTGCTTCTTCCTAATCTTCCTTCTCCTCCTCATCTCTTCCTCTCCCTCCTATATCTTCTCCTCCTTTTCTACCTCTTTCTCCTCCTCCTCCTCTCCCTCCTTCTCCTCTTCTAACTATTTCTCCTCTTTCTTTTTCTCTTCATCCTCCTCTTCTACCTCTTTTCCCTCTTCCTCCTCCACCTGTTCCTCCTCCTGCTCTTCCTCAGGAGGTGTGAATGCAGCATGAGTGAGAGGTTAATAACAGTGGGGAGGATTTAGGACATGATGAAGGCAAATGGGATTTGAAGCTCAAAAAGGACCTGAAGGACTGGAGACAGTTTTCCTGACAGCTTCATTTCCCCTGGAGTTTAAAGCACTGCATTGTGAAGTGAGAGAGAGAGAGAGAGAGAGAGAGAGAGAGAGAGAGAGAGAGAGATTTCTCTGGTGTTACAGACAGAAAAGGAACATCACTTATGCAGCGATTGTGTTTTTTGATGCTCCTCTGTATGATAACAACATTTTGAACAAAACGCCATAAAAATCCTTTTTTGCAGACTTTTCAGGGTGGTGTTCACATGTATAATAATACAGAAGAGAAAAGAAGAGAAGAGAAGAAGAGAAGAAGAGAAGAGAAGAGAAGAGAAGGAATAAGAGTGAGATGTTGTTGGCAGAGTCCCACAGGTGTAATCCTTCAGCCTGTTCACACCTTGGCTATTTCTGAAGCTCTCAGCTCTTTCTGGGCCACATCTTCCATTACAAAACCTCTCGAGCTTTAGACGAACACTTCGCACCTCCGCAACACAACGGCGTTTTTCAGCACTAATTTTACAGCTCTGTAGGAGCTCAGACACGGCAAGATCTCACTCTTCCTGCAGATAATACAGAGCTGTGCATGCAGGACACGTTCTGAACAAATACGTGTCCTTTCTGATGGAGGATGTGTAACAGTGTGGACGTGATTTATACCTGGAGAAAAGATCAGTCGCTCGGATGTGATGAACTGCTTGGCTCTTTCACACCGGAGCCGGAGAACATTTCACTTTTTCCTTTTTCTCTGTAAAATATATTCAAAAAGCCTCAGGACCTGCTCCATCATCCCCATGCTTCCCATCAACATCAGCTTTCTTCTCCACACCACACCACCCTTGCCATGGTCCATAATCACCACCCTCCACTCCAACATATCCACCCAACATGACACTCCACCACCACTACCAACATGCTCCATCATCTCCACACTAAACCACCTCTACTATGCTCCATCTCCACACTACACCACCCCTACCATGCTCCAACATCTCCACACTACATCACCCCTACCATGCTCCAACATCTCCACACTACACCACCCCTACCATGCTCCAACATCTCAACACTACACCACCCCTACCATGCTCCAACATCTCCACACTACACCACCCCTACCATGCTCCAACATCTCCACACTACATCACCCCTACCATGCTCCAACATCTCCACACTACACCACCCCTACCATGCTCCAACATCTCCACTACACCACCTACCATGCTCCAACATCTCCACACTACACCACCCCTACCATGCTCTATCTCCACACTACACCACCCCTACCATGCTCCATCTCCACACTACACCACCTACCATGCTCCAACATCTCCACACTACACCACCCCTACCATGCTCCATCTCCACACTACATCACCCCTACCATGCTCCATCTCCACACTACACCACCCCTACCATGCTCCAACATCTCCACACTACACCACCCCTACCATGCTCCATCTCCACACCACACCACCCCTACCATGCTCCAACATCTCCACACTACACCACCCCTACCATGCTCCATCTCCACACTACACCACCCCTACCATGCTCCATCTCCACACTACACCACCCCTACCATGCTCCAACATCTCCACACTACACCACCCCTACCATGCTCCAACATCTCCACACTACACCACCCCTACCATGCTCCATCTCCACACTACACCACCCCTACCATGCTCCAACATCTCCACACTACATCACCCCTACCATGCTCCAACATCTCCACACTACACCACCTACCATGCTCCAACATCTCCACTACACCACCCCTACCATGCTCCAACATCTCCACTACACCACCCCTACCATGCTCTATCTCCACACTACACCACCCCTACCATGCTCCATCTCCACACTACACCACCCCTACCATGCTCCAACATCTCCACACTACACCACCCCTACCATGCTCCATCTCCACACTACATCACCCCTACCATGCTCCATCTCCACACTACACCACCCCTACCATGCTCCAACATCTCCACACTACACCACCCCTACCATGCTCCATCTCCACACTACACCACCCCTACCATGCTCCAACATCTCCACACTACACCACCCCTACCATGCTCCATCTCCACACTACACCACCCCTACCATGCTCCATCTCCACACTACACCACCCCTACCATGCTCCAACATCTCCACTACACCACCCCTACCATGCTCCAACATCTCCACACACACCACCCCTACCATGCTCCATCTCCACACTACACCACCCCTACCATGCTCCAACATCTCCACACTACACCACCCCTACCATGCTCCAACATCTCCACTACACCACCCCTACCATGCTCCATCTCCACACTACACCACCCCTACCATGCTCCATCATCTCCACCACCCTTTACTTTACCATCTCTACATCCCCACCTGTACCTCCAAGTACAATCCCACCATGCTGCACCTCCACCTCTGCTCCACTCCACCATCTCCACCTGCCACCATGCTCTCCAACTACCCCCACAACGCTCCATCATTAACACCTTCTCCACGCTTCCCCACCCCACCACCATGTACCACCATCACCTCATCTCTAAAACCAAAGCAGATGTCATGTTTAGATGTTTAAATGTTTAGATGTCATGTTCAGTGTGACATATTTGAAAAAGCAGCACACAACATCTGCAGTGATGACTGCCATTTCTCTCAGCAGCACCAGGTTCTGCCTGGTAGGTTCAGTTCTCAGGAACATCTGTTGCAAAGATAAAGAGAGAAGAGTGAAACACTACATTTATTTCATTCTGCATTCTGTGTTTGATAAACACCTTCATCCAGAGTGACTTAGAACTGAGCCACTGAGGGTTAAGAGCTTTGCTCAAGGGCTCAGTAAAAGTAGTTGGTGGTGCTGGGATTTGATCTCATGACCATCTGATCCAAGTCCAATACCTTCACCACTAAGGTACTATATTCCTCTCACACACACTTATAGAGTGCAGACAAACTGCACTCTATAATCAGACCTTATTAACTAAAAGGTCACCAGGAACTGACCCTGAACCTTCCACAGGATCTCCTCACATGAGAACTTTCCCTCTCATTGAGTTCACCACAAATCTGATCTACAGGACGTTCCAGGAAGCGTCTCGGTGATGCTCGTGAACACGGTTAGCTGTCAGACGAGTGGAGGCACGGCTTTTTTCCACTCTGGAACGCTGGAAATATTTCTGTCAGCAGGACAAAGTGGCTCGATATCTCTTTGGAGAAACGTGATGTCGACATCGATACCTCCGTTCCACCTGAGTGGGTTCTGATGGGCCGAGGAAATCCAACGAGAGAAAATCGTTCAGCGAGTGAACGCCTCGGGCTATATTTATACTACAGTCGTGTGTGTTATCCTCCCTAAAACATTGATCAGGAGCTAAGGTAACAGTCTCACACACACACACACACACACTCACACTCTCACACACACACTCACACACACACACACACACACACACACACACACACACACACGCACACACACACACAAACTCTCACACACTCACTCAAACACACACACACTCTCACACTCACACACACACACACACACACACACACACACACACACACACACACACAAACTCTCACACACTCACTCAAACACACACACACACACACTCTCACACACACACACACACTCACACACACACACAAACTCTCACACTCACTCAAACACACACACACACACACACACACACACACACACACACACACACACACAGTCTCACACACACACACACACACAAACTCTCACACACTCACTTAAACACACACACACACACACACACACACACACACACACACACACGCACACGTTTATTTATTTTTATCATCATGTCGAGTGAGTAATACCTCTGAAAAGTTTGATATTCACTAATCTGCCAGAGACATCACCAATCAGCTTCTTTCTCAAAAACATGTTAAACATCTCATTCCACATTTAGTTTCAGTTATAATAACCTCCATTCCTCTGGGAAGATGTTCCACTTGATTTTATGGAGATTTATGGAGATTTATTCAGTCACAAGGATTTGTGTTACTAAAGTCAGGTAGTGATGTAGGTGAGAAGGTGAGGAGGTTCCTAGGGGTGCAGGCATCATTCACATTCATCCAAAGGTGTTCAATAGTGTTGGAGCTCAATAGCAGATCTTCCAACCCATGGAGGGCAGATTTTCATAGCTCCAGAAAACAGGTTTGGGTCTCCTAGTATAAATGATTCGTGTAGCACCCAAAGGCGTTAGATGCAATTGTTTGTCTCCAACAGTTTGGAGAAGAACTGCATCTTTCTGGGAGATACCACTCATCTGACACAAGAACATTCTCTGTTTGTTTCCTTTAAGAACATGAAGATATTTTCTTTAAGAACCTCTGCTGTAGATCTGCATACCAGAGTATTGGAGAACTCATGATGGAATGGAGTCTGCACTCAATAATCCGACCTCACCAGCTAAAAGGGTATCAGGAACCAACCCTAAACCTTCTACAGGACCTTCTCCACTGTTTTCTCTCCCGTGCTTTCACGATGAATTCAATCCAAAGAACATACCAGAAATCATGATGATTGTGAAGGTTGTTAGACGAGGTCACACCTGGCTCTGGAATGTTCTAAACCATGCATCTAATCAAAAGATCACAAATGAGATTTTTTGGGAAAAAAAGCAATGAAACTCAAAGATCTGGTATTTCCTTCACACCTCTAAGTTCTCTAAGTGCTGCTTTCCAAAACCTGACCTGACAAGACCTGCTCAAACCCATCCTTCTGGTGTAACCTTCACGCAGGTGGAACCTCAACCCTTTTTTGTGATGTCGGGATCTTCGTAGTTAAGATTCTGTAATAGAGACAGAAAGGTTTCTGTCAGATATTATAGAGCAGAGTTGAGGGACAAGATCTCATTGATCTCTGGACTTTTGGGGAATTTATCACCTGCTGGTCACCATCCTGAGCCTAAACCCCCAGACTTTAAAACCATATAAGAAACCCGGAAATAACAGGAGGTTCTCTAAATAAACTAATTATGGGGTGTGTGTGTGTGTTTGTGTTTGTGTGTGTGTGTGTGTGTGTGTGATGGAGAAGGTGGTATGGAATTGAGAAAGAGAGTCGTATCACATGGTGCTGGATAGATGTTTTAAACCTCACTGTGTTCCTGGAAGATGGTGTAATGCTGGAGAGCCCGAGGCAGTTGGAGGTACGTGAGGAGATTGTTTATCAGCAGTTATCTGAGAATCGAAGCCAAATGTATATTTCAGGGGAACGAGAGAACACGAAGAGGAAGCAGCACTGACCAAAACCACCCAGTACATTTATATATTTATATATTTTCTCAAACAGGATCTGAGCTTTTTGATGGATGTTATCAACTTCTGGTCACCATCATTAAGTGTAACCACCAGAGCTGGAGATGAAGAACCAGAAACATACCTGGAAATTGAATCCTCGGTGGAGGTTCTGAGAGGTTCTGAGGGAGATCTTGAAAAGGCAAATTTGATGCTTTGATTGAGTGGAAGAAATACTGAGCAACTTGAAAGAAGAAGAGGAGAAAGAAGATCTGTTACATACACAGGAGAGTAGAATAATATATATTGAAGCTTGTTAGAAAGCTGGGTTAAAAGTGCAGGTCAGGTGAGATAATGCTCCTCAGGCAGAGATGAGGTCAGGGTTATGTTTAACAGTGTCCACTTGGTGTTTCTGGGGCTTGAACCTACAACCTGTAACCAGGAGTCTTAACTTCTTACCTCTTTATAGATCTGGTCAAAAGTCTAACAGCTTAGGGAAAAGTGCAGAAGAATAAAGAGATGAGGTGAGCTCTACCACCTCCTTGGAGAAACAGTTAAAAAAGATGGAACTTCCAGGATGTCTGCAATACTCAGGTATGTGACGTCTGCTCAGATCACGAGAACCTGCAGGGGCGATTTGCTCCGTCAGAACATCCACAGCTTCCAAACTCAATTTTTACTTTTTCTCCTTTGTCCTCGGTGAGTCTTCTACCCCCACCCCCCCCACCCCCCTCCATATCTCCCCCACTCCATAACTCATTTCCTGTCTCTCGGGTTCCTGACCCACATCGCACATGACAGCTTTAAAAAGGGGTTCGGACCCTGAAAAGCCACCATTTGTCATTGTTATGATTTCTGGAAGCAGGTCAGAGAGCCAGGAGCGAGTGGAGATGAAGGAGAGAAGAGAAGAGTGTGTACATTCTCTCCCTACGCTCCGTGTAAACATCTCAGCCATCAGTCATACACACAAGCCTGAGATCCTGCAGCCTGAAGGTCAGAACGTGTTATTTCTCTCTCATTTCTCTCTCAAAATTCCTCCCTCACTGTACCGCTTCTATTTCTTTTTCACCAGCTACTGAGAGACAGGGGGAGAGAGGGAGGGAGAGAGGGAGGGAGAAAGGGAGGGGGAGAGAGAGGGAGAGAGAGACAGACAGACAGACAGATAAACTGACAGACAGACAAAAAGACTGATGGTTTGATGGATCCAGATGAGATGTTAATGACCATAAGGAGGTTCCTCTCCTCTCCTCAGCTCAGCTCAGGTCAGTTTGGTCTCTTTTGAACAGAACAGTTTAATGAGTGAATTTGGTTGCCGCAGTAACAGTTTCAGCTTGAACGGAACTCAATCATTTTACATTTCATATTTCATATTCCTGTAACAGAGACCTTCTGCTCCAGATGTTCTAGTTGTTCTGACCCTCAGACTAACGAGGCAAAAAACAACCTGGAGATCACTGGAGTGAAAAACATTCCTCCGGCAGGAAGAAATCAGAACCTCAGGAAGTCAAAACACTCCGAGACACGACTTCCTGTTTGCACGCACGTTATAGCAGCTATAAACACTCGTTCCCTCTCAAAGATACTCTTCCATCCTGAAGATTTACCCCTGACACTGAAGACTATAAAAAAGGCCTTGGGAGGACTGTTGCTATGGAAACGAGAGCATATTACACTTTCAGACCAATCAGAATGTGGAATGTGAACGATGAGGAAGCTTCAGTAAAAACAAAACAGGCTACATGTTGATGCAAAAGTTTGTACAAATTTAATAAAAAAAAACAATTATTCACTTAAAAGAAAAAGTATTTTATATAAAATAAAGATGTGTATAATATAATAATAATAATAATAATAATAATAATAATAATAATAATAATAATAATAAAATTCTGAATAACACTTTATCATATTCGGGGTGTACACATTTTTGCACGGTCCACATGTCATACTGTGGAATTAATATTTCAGTGATTTTAGCAGTGTGTTCTGTTTATATCCTCTTGATGTTCCTCACCCTATCAGATGCTCCGTGTGTTTATTTCATCATTGGGAATTTCACCGAAAACATCAGAGCCAAAAAAAATCTAACTAAAGCATTTCCAGATGTGTGCTGATGTGGAGTAATAAAACACAGAGCTGTTGTTCTGGATGCGATTGTTCGGTTTCACTCGTCCACCTGCCACATTAAAGCACTTCAATCTGTTCCTGTTTGGAGCTCATCATCTCTCCTGACATCAAGCCAAATTCCCACCAGCTTCCGGGACGAGAATCCTCTAATCCTGTATTCTGTTTGTGTTGTTTGTGGGGATATGTGTGTGTGTGTGTGTGTGTGTGTGTATGTGTGTGTGTATTTATATGTGTGTGTGTGTGTGTGTGTATGGGCTGTTGAGCCTGAAGAATATTCCTCCAATCCCAGAGCATTCCAATTAATAATGAAAACTATTTTAAGTAATAAATCCAGAGAATTCTGAGGGTAGAACAATTTAGAACATTTCCAGGAATGGTACCAGAACAATTACAGATATAATTCCTGAACATTCAAAGAAATCATTCCAAAACATTCTGGGAAAAAAAAAATCCAGATTATTCCTGGACATAATTCCAGAACGTTCGCAGAAAAATTTCCTTCAAGTCCATTCAAACCTTCTCTATTAAACTAGCCATCTAGCGATTCCTCGCTAGTTTCCTGGTTCCTCGCTGGTTTCTACATTATCATAACACTAATAAATTAAAATGGATATAATTTAGACACCTGATAAAGTGAAGCAACTTTTATGACTTTAAACACTTAATTTCAAAAACAAGTAAACGTGTTAGTTATGAAAAATGTTATAATTAACATTAACTAGCCAGTCAAAACGCTAACACTCCAGATATAAAATGTAGGCACTAGCTCACCTGAGGGCTAACACCACTTTATAATCTAAAAATTAAAAATGCTAGTTGCTAATATGCTTGAGGGTGAAAAAAAGAAGAAAAGTTCGCAGAAACGTCTCAATTGAGCTAAAGGAGGCTGAACTATGACCTTTTAGATTTTGTTTATTTTCAATGTTGCTAATTAGCATGTCGCAGCGAAGTGCTCTTGCTAACTCTAATATTACACACACAAAACTCTGCAAAAAGAAGATTCTTTTCTTCTGTTTTTCACAGAGGTATAATTAGCGAGCAGGTCGTCATGGTTTTAATGAAACTGACCTTTGTGTGTGTGTGTGTGTGTGTGTGTGTGTGTGTGTGTGTGTGTTGGTATGTTGGAGTCGTAAGCTCAGCAGGAGATTATTAAAAGTGTTAAAATCGCGGCTGGTTTTCAGACTCGCGCTAATCAGGTGTATAAATGCTCTCATGATGGTTGAAGATCACAGGAGGGATCGTTCAACCTTCAGATAACGTCCAGATGACCTTGAACTCTGAGAGGAATCTATCTCCCAAAAAAATGTTTACAATAAAGGCAACAAACATGATAATTATTAGCTATGTTCTCTATCTGACGCTGACTAGCCAGATAGCTCCCTACTCTAGCTAGCGAAGGTGCAAACGTTAGCAATTAAAACATTTAAGTTGAGTTTTTTTAGCTGATGTATATTTATATTTAGCTGTATATTGTTTTGCACAAAAGGAAAATTTTCAGTGTAAACCTGACTAGCCAGCTAGCATACAAACAAGTATAATAATCAACCTGCTAGTTAGGAAGAAAAAACAATAACAGAACTAATAAAGATGATAGGTGCTAGATGTTTCTAAATACACATGTAGTTAGTGCTAATTAGCCAGCTAGCCACTTAACTAGCACACAGATTCATACACTTTTATGCTAACGTTATAACTATTGTTTACTAAAAAAACAGAAAATGTTCACATCCTGCTTTTTATTTACGTCCTGTTCCTGTAGCCCCCATATCCAGAATCAGGCAACTCAAAACAACTCAAATATACAACAATTCTTATTTCTCTCTCTCTCTCTCTCTCTCTCTCTCTCTCTCTCTCTCTCTCTCTCTCTGTCTCTCTCTCTCTCTCTCTCTCTCTCTCTCTCTGTCTCTCTCTCTCTCTCTCTCTCTCTCTCTGTCTCTCTCTCTCTGTCTCTCTCTCTCTCTGTCTCTCTCTCTCTGTCTCTCTCTCTCTCTCTCTCTCTCTCTCTCTCTCTCTCTCTCTCTGTCTCTCTCTCTCTCTCTCTCTCTCTCTCTCTCTCTCTCTCTGTCTCTCTCTCTCTCTCTCTCTGTCTCTCTCTCTCTCTCTCTCTCTCTCTCTCTCTCTCTCTCTCTGTCTCTCTCTCTCTCTGTCTCTCTCTCTCTGTCTCTCTCTCTCTCTCTCTCTGTCTCTCTCTCTCTCTCTCTCTGTCTCTCTCTGTCTCTCTCTCTCTCTCTCTCTCTCTCTCTGTCTCTCTCTCTGTCTCTCTCTGTCTCTCTCTGTCTCTCTCTCTCTCTGTCTCTCTCTCTCTCTCTCTCTCTCTCTCTCTCTCTCTCTCTCTCTCTCTCTCTGTCTCTCTCTCTCTCTCTCTCTGTCTCTCTCTCTCTCTCTCTCTCTCTCTCTCTCTCTCTGTCTCTCTCTGTCTCTCTCTCTCTCTCTGTCTCTCTCTCTCTCTCTCTCTCTCTCTCTCTCTCTCTCTCTTCTCTCTCTCTCTCTTTCCCTCTTTTTCTCTCCACAAGAGCAATTAGCGGCCGAACACAGCAGTACGTTAATGCACTCTATTATATAATCATTCTGGGTTTTTTCTCTCCAGTTCCTGCGAGCTCTCAGAACAATTTTTCACTGTTGATTTGCAGGAGCAATATCCCGAGGTCTGCTGACCTTATGGCGAGAAAGAAGAGATGTTCTCCTCTCCTACTTATTCCTACAGCCAATTTGGCTGTGATTTGAATACCGCACGGCCTCCAGGGGAACGCAGAGGAGCGCCGTTTCAGCGGACCCGTAATAATTATACTTCCTCGTTGCGCTTGTTTCGCCCCAGAATTACGCTGAGTCGTTTACACGAACCTGTCAGGAGAGAAATCTCAGTACTACATGAATAATTGATCTCACGTCTGGGACACGGGAGCAGTGCGTAGCGGCGCTTTTAAAGCCGAGAAGCGTTCGTGCTGCAGTTACGCTCTTCTGTGCTACATAGACCTTTTCTCTTTGTGTGAAGAAGCTGACAGTGTGATTCTATAATGAATACACGATCGTAAATCGATGTACCTGGCGGTTCAAACTGTCACTCTAAACGAGTCAATTAGTTTCCTTTGTAGTTTTCAATTAGACATGAAACATTCAACTCTTTTTAGTGAGTCACTTCAATTCGGCTTAAAATGACTGTTTTCAGTTCAATTCGTTTTTATTTGTAGAGCACTTTTAACATTTTAACATTATTCCAGAGAGATAAAGAGGTTATGAAGATGGAATGTGTAAGTTTAGTGTCTGTTTATCCCTAATGACGGACCCACTGGTGGCTGTGGTGAAGACAAAACTCTCTTAAATGGTCTGAAGAAGAAACCTTGAGAGGAACCAGACTCAAAATGGAACTTCATAGATCTTTAGGCTGTGGATGTGGAACCTTCATCATACAGAGTTGTAGGAGAACTCCATCCAGAGGCAGGATGAGAGCGAGAGAGAGAGAGAGAGAGAGAGAGAAATAAGAATTGTTGTGTATTTGAGTTGTTTTGAGTTGCCTGATTCTGGATATGAATCACATTTATTAATATTTTGTGTTATTTTATAACTGATTTAATAAATAATGATGTTTTTCCTGCTGAATCTCAGCTACGACTGAGAATCACTGAGACGTTTGACTTTGAAGTTAATCTCAGTTTGAGGAGCACAGGGTGGTGACAGGGCAGAAGTCGTCCTGCTCCGAGTCCTACAGGAGTCAGTTATAAACTCTACAGCTACATGTTTACTATAGGAGGAAGAGCCACTTCCACACACACACACACACACACACACACACACACCTAAACACACACATCTTCATCTGGGGCAAAAAAAGAAACCGATAAAACAGTGTGTGTGTGTGTGTGTGTGTGTGTGATTAGCTCTCCCATGTTCTGCAATAAATATCTTAATAATGTAAGAAAAGATCTCACAAGTTTTTCTCTCTCTCTCTCTCTCTCTCTCTCTCTCTCTCTCTCTCTCTCTCTCTCTTTCTCTCTTTCACTTCTCAGTGTGAAGAAAAATAAACGTAACGTATCTTTCTTGATGACATCACAGACACCGCATTCATCACAACGTTTATCATTTAATCCGCAGGTTCTAGTTAAAGTGCTTATTAAAACGTGTTACGGTTTCCATAGCAACAGTTTGCTCACGTGGTCCTTTGTGGGGTAGTGAATCAAATTGACACGATACTCAATCTTGAAACATACTAGAGATGTAACAGTCGCTGAGTCGCTGTGGTGTAGGAGGAATAAAACACTGCTGTGAATTTATTTGTAGTGTAAGAGGTAAATAAAGAGCTACCTCTGCTGCAGAGGAAACTTTAATTAGAATTACCAACCTTAAAAAACACAGATTTACATAAATGCTTTTTAGAGTTCAAGTGGAGACATATTTCTTCATCCACTGTTCGGAGTGTGTGAGTCAGACCTTCAGGGTCAAATTGCAGCAAAGAAACTGTTACTTCTGAAGAACAACAAGAAGAAGAGACCGTCTTTGTTAGACGTACAGAAGGTGAACCATTCCTGAACGTGTGGTTTTCACTGTGAAGCATGGAGGAGGAGGTGTGATGGTGTGGAGGTGCTTTGCTGGTGAGACTGTTAAAACTTAACCAGTATGACTTCCACAGCATTCTGCAGAAACATGCAGCCATCACATCTGATCATCACCATCATTTGTTTTCCATCAGGACAACGACCCAGAACACACCTGAGCTGTTTATTTAAGCAGGAGAGTGATGGAGTGCCACATCAGGTGTTCTGGCCTCCTCACTTGCTGAGTCCATGTACTCCTTAAGATGGTTGGAAACCCATTCCAGGTGGCGAGCTTGTGAGTCTGATGAGAGAACGCTATGAGTGTGTGAAGTGGCATCAAAGCTAAATGGAGCTACTTTGGAGAATCTAGAATATAAAACATATTCTGGGTTCTGTAGCATATTTTTGTTTACTCCAGAATTCCAGATGTTCCAGACAAAAGGAGAAGGTGTGTTCAAACCTTGTAATGACTTGGTGATTGTGATATTAGTAGCTGAAGTTCATCTTTAGAAGAAAGATTTCACTCTGAACGACTCGCCCCGTCAGTGTGACTCAGAGAATCAGTAAATCAGTGACTCAGTGAGTCAGAGAGTGTAAATGAGTAACGACTTCAGAAGCAGGAAGTCCAGAATAACCAGAAAAACGATAATGACTTTATATGGAAATCGTTTCCTGTTCCACGCCTGATCACACTTTATCTCTAAAACAATCTGGAGAACGTCTGCTGTGTGAATCTGCCACTTACACAGATGAGAGTGTAGAGGAGAGTTCCTCAAAGTGCTTCTGGAGAAATGTTCAAGAACACACACACACACACACACACACACACACACACACACACACACACGTGTAGAAGCAATATAGATGTCGAGTTTATAAATGGCTTCTGCGTGACTCGGAGCAGGACGACATCTGCCCCATCACTGCTCTGAGCTCCTCAAACTCTCAGCTCTGTATTTCACCCTGTGAGCTGAAATCTAATCATCTCTCTGTAACTTCTCCTGAAACACACCAATGCACGAAAAAAGGACTTCATAAATAAACACAGTCGTCCCTCGATTTATCGGGTTCGAATCTCAAGAAGAGAAACTACACATAGGCTACGCTACGCTACGCTACGCTACAGTACTCACTATAAATGTGATTTTTCTACGAATTTACACAAAATTCATCTCGCTATATTCTTGCAAATGTTTTCTGTGTGTGTTTAAAGATTGTGGGTGGATGTTTTACAGCTTAAACTTTATTTTTCATGGTCGATTTTGTCACGTAACCACCGCGATAAACAGTGGACGACTGTACAGCAAAAGTCTATCTATTGAAATAAGGGGATAATCATATTTTTAATGATAAAACTGTTAATTAAAACTGTTAATTAAAAAAAGTTTTACTGTATTTATTAAATAATTTTAAGCAAATACACAAATAACAAAAAGAAAAATGTCAAAATAAAATGTAAGAAGTTTAAAATAATATATAATAATATATTATTATTTTAATTATTTTTATGAATAAACAGTATGAAATGTAACATATTAAGTGCATTTAACAAGAAGTTTATTATCATAAAAATTATGATTATGAAATAAATAAATAAATAAATATTCATTAATAAAAACATTGGAATAAATTTTGCACATAAATAAATAAATAAATAAATAAATAAATAAATAAATAAATAAATAAATAAATGTCAGCATAAAAAAAAGACAAAAAATTTAAATAAATATTTCATAAATAAAATCTCTTAAGAAATGAAAAAGAATAAAAAATCATTAAGGATATTAATGAATGAAAATAAATTGTATACATTTGATTCCTTACATCCTTTTTTTTTTAATAAATAACTGTTTAACTGATTATATTTGATTATATAACTTAATTATATTTGATGATCTTTAAAGGTCCAAGCGAGTGATGAAGTTTTATTTCTTCTTTTCTATCACAGCAATATAGCAATTCATATAACAATGATTTTTATCCATTTATAGTTACATTTCATGTTCTATGAAATAACATGGTTCCTTTAAGCAGTCGTTTGATGTCAGACAACTGAAGGTGTTTCTGAAGATGTTCCAGTGTTACAAAGCACTGACACTGGAGACTCCTTCCATAAACACTACATAAACACATGTGAGAAAACGTCACCACATCAGCGAATACATGAGTGCATTAATAAAAACCTGTCATCACCTCCTGACCAATCAGAGCGCAGAGTTATATCCTGTAATCTGCTTCCTTCACAATAATGGATTTGTGTAAATAAAGTTACAACTATGAATGTGTGTGTGTGTGTGTGTGTGTGTGTGTGTGTGTGTGTGTGTGTGTGTGTGTGTGCGTGTGTGTGTGTGTGATTTAGGACCATGTGTTTTGTTAATAACAGACATTGAAAATTTACATTTTAAATTCATAAATTTGTCTCCAATGAGTGAATCAGAAGTGACTCCCTGAGAAAGAAACCTCAAGAGGAACCAAGCTTCACCTTCAGCACCAGATCATTATTCATTACATCTCCATCACTGTTGAAGTTTTCACTGTTGGAAATTTGAGAGTAAATCTCTCCATATTAACCGCAGTCCAAAGCTGTCGTCATGGTTACTAAGTGCTTCATCTCATGTGTCTTCAGGTTGTCCATGTGGAGAACATATTCATCAGCAGCGAGTTGTTTTCTAGGTGATGAGATATTCATCCGTCAGGATTCTGCTCATCAATTGTCTGACCTTGAGGGTGTTTTTGACCTTGAATTTTATTTTTGATCTTCATTAAAGCTGTGATTTTCTCTAAGCCTCACACCTGAGATATCCACGGGTCTGCAAATGGAGAACTGCATTCTGGGCCATCAAAGAAACCAAAGTAAAAACAAAGCAAATTTCACTGATGGATTATTGCTAAATATATAACACTCTTCTTCTTCTTTCGGCTGCTCCCATTAGGGGTCTTCA
>NC_060900.1:780600-785600 GCF_014805685.1 Silurus meridionalis | reverse complement strand
AATTTGAAACAGTTTTAAAGAGGATTTGGCCACCAGAAGATCTGGACTAGTGGTAAGGATCTTTCAGCTACCAGAAGCTGCCTGGCTGAAGGACATAAACAAGCACCTGATAGTTAAGGAGTGATTGATTCCTCTTGCGTGCTGCTTCACAGCTCTAAGACAAATGGAGATGAAATGTATAATAATACAGAAGAATGATGGTAACTGTTGATAATAAACCTCCTTGAGATGAAAGCTCCTCGTCTTTCAGGCTCTCCCGATCACTCGTTAGGTACAGGAGCTGTGTATCAGATGGCGGTGCACAGCAGCAGGAAGTTCTTCGGCACGACATTAACCTCATAAACAGGCGCAGGAGCGACGAATGGATATCTCCAGCAGTGAGGAACGCGGTAAAATCTCCTGGAATATAACTGCAGATGAAGGCCACTGAGCTAAACGAGCTCTCAGCCACAATCATGAGTTTTTCACACCGATCGTGATGAGCAATAACGCACGCTATATTCCCGTGGCATGTATACACACCCACTCCGAATTACACACAAATGTCAGAGCGTTCGCCAGAGCGGCTCCGAGCTTCTACTGCTGGTAATGTATGACATTTCACACCATCTGCTGACTATGAGTCTCTCTCTCTCTCTCTCTCTCTCTCTCTCTCTCCTCTCAC
Source organism: Silurus meridionalis (assembly GCF_014805685.1). Classification (NCBI taxonomy): domain Eukaryota; kingdom Metazoa; phylum Chordata; class Actinopteri; order Siluriformes; family Siluridae; genus Silurus; species Silurus meridionalis. The sequence goes on along the minus strand of NC_060900.1, from coordinate 784,936 downwards.
ACTCTTGCCATCCCATCATCTCAGCCAACCAGCCTATTTAAAGTGACATGTAATTCAGCACGATGGTGGCCTGCCTGCAGAAATCAGAGTGCGAGCGAGCTTCTCCGTCTGCACTTATTGGGAAAGATAGATGACTCCTGTTTACCACAGTGGTGCTCCTGAGCTCCTGGAAACACGCCGTGAACACAAAGCACCGGAACGCCGAGGGATTTAACCCTCGTCTTACATCCAGGTTCAAACAACCCAATGGAAAGAAACCAAAAAGGACAGAGAAGGTGGTGTCCTACCCATGAGGGGTTCAGTTATCTGAGTTTCCTGACGTTTTCTTTTTTCGGTTATTTATCTTTTAGATAAAGCGTTATTAATCCACATCGAGCTCGCTGAGGGTCCGTGCACCTTCTGGTCATTTCATTTCCGAAATTTAGAAAGAGAATTGAAAAATTTTAAAAAGAACATTATTTTTATTTTCCTCTAATACTTCAGAACCAAACATCAGAAAACCAAGTCGTTTTCCAGTTTCTTCACTGATACACGGAAACGAAAATCAAAGCAGAAAAAAAGGTTTGATTTATAATTTTTTTTATTGCTGAAGCACAACATCACAGCAGGTTCAGGCCAGAAGTCTGAGATCAGAAGTGGGCGGAGCTTTGAAAAAAAAACACGCATATTTGTCTTTCAGATTTGTCCTGAAGACGCTGAGACGTCTTCAGTCCACCAAAACGTAGCTTTTTAAAAAAGTGTGTGAATTTTAAAAACTCTGTTGGAATGTGTGTGTTTTTAGTTGTTGACGTTTCAAAGAGTCAAAAATGTAAATAAACACCGGACGGAAACGACGCGGGTCGAATCGCCTGACGTTTTGGACGTGAGCGTTTTCAGACGTTTGGATGAGCGACTTTTGGGAAACGATTGTAAACGAAAGTGTGAATATTTACCTAATTATTTTCTTTTTCACAGATTTCTATCCTTCTGATATCTACAATATTTCATTGAATTTTCCAAATGAAATGACTTATAAATGACTTAATGGTGCTTAACAAACATATGCAAATGAGCAGTCAACAAAGAATCTTCCTGATGACATAATGACCTCATGAGATCTTTTTTGCCAAACTTTTAAATTTTCTACTGATAAATTTACTCACATGACTCATGGTGAGCTTCAAGACTTTAATAAAGGACTGTAGACTGATTAGTCAAAAACAAGCAATGTTCTGGAGATCAGCAAACATCATAAAGTAGACCAGACTACAGGAAAGAAATGTGAAAGCTGGACAGAAGATCGGTGCTGGAGGTCCCTGATGATAATAAAAAGGTGTGGTAAGGACAGGTATGGGAAACTGAGCAATAGTTCATGGTGAGATTGTGAAGAGTTCGTGATGGATGGCTGAGGTATTGCTCAGCAGGAACTGGCACGATGGCTTGTAAGTATCTAATTACCAGGAACCAGAAATGTGGCTGCAGTTATGGTGAATGAATCGACATCCTGCATGGACACGGATGCTCCTACATCTTCATTTCAAATGAATAAGCGTGAGGGAGAGTTGTGGTGAGAACACACAGCAGTGTTATCAGAAACAGGAAGGAAGTGGGAGGAAAGGGAGTGTATGACATCATAAATCTATGGGCTCATCTCTCCAACAGGCTTCTGAGGAATCATCAGTTTTTATTTCTGAATACAGGAGAAAAATATTAAGGTTATTTGCGTAATTACTGGTTACGGTGTGATATTTCTTTCTCGGTGCTATTAATAGGAAATTGCGTTCCTCTCCAGCTGCCTGTAGAATAAAACCAAGTCACTTTTTAATAACTGTTAGTGGGAATTTCTTTTGTCAATTTAAACAACAGCGTAAGTAAGAATGATCTTGAATGTAGCATTAAATCAAAAGGACTTGAGCTTGCTAGTTCTGATATCACTGCTCCATGACAAGAACATCGCTCGACTAATCCAGATTGTCTAAACCAGATTGTCTTGTAGCAATGGACGAATAAATGTCCTGGAGAAGGACATCAGGATGCCTTGAACAAGAATTTCAACAGGATGCCACTGTATGCCACAATAATGCCTTTAGAATATCACAATAATGCTACTGCTATGCCTCTTGAATGCCATGACAAAGACACTGTTTTGCCTCTTGAATGGCATCATGATGGCAGTGTTTGACTCTAGAATGTCACTGTTTAACCTCCTACAACCTGGGTGTCCAGATACGTGGACATTGTGCACAATGGTGTCTTTATTGTTTTCTGTAGGTACAGACCGAGTGTCCACATAAGTGACATCATTTTTTTCCAAGAAGAGCTTCATGTTCAAAGAAAATATATAGTTATTATAATTATTGGTTCTTCCTAACCCCAAATAACTGGAAGAAATCTAAAATGCAAGCCAAACCAAAGCTCAGGTCTTAGGAGGTTAACCATTCTCATTCCTCCAGAATGCCACCACCATACCATTGTTATGCCACTATGATGCCACTATGATGCCACTAGTATGCTGCTATAGTACAAAGTGTTTTGATCAGGGTTTCCCTCAGAAACAACCCAATTCAACTCAAAAACTGTAAACTCTAGAATTTCTGAAACATTCTGTAGGACCTCTTTGTGTCCCTAAGGGATTTGACAGAGTTGTTTCTGTGGCAGCAGTGTAAAGGAACGCTACTGTACACGCTGAGATGTGTGGAGTGAAGGCTGATGCTGTGAAGGTTGTGTGGAGTGAAGGTTATACTTTAAACTTTAGAGAAGACTCTGGAAACAGAGAGACGTCCTTCATTAACTGTTCAACTACGTCTGAAAGGCTTCTGAAGTGGCAGGAGGTGACGTGTATTTCCTCCTGGAGCTTATTGAGACTAGTCTTGAATTTCCCTTTTTATCCAGATGGAATTGTGATGGTATTCCAAGTGGCAGATGGACTGGTGTTCCTGTGTGTTATTACAGACAGCGGGGGGCTTTTTCTTCTCACGGTCAGTGTTTCAGGCTCATGGCCAGAGGTTTCGGTCTCATCAACAGCCCAGAATTCAGACTATATCTCACTCTCTCTCTCTCTCTCTCTCTCTCTCTCTCTCTCTCTCTCTCTCACTCTCTCTCACTCTCTCTCGGTCTTTCTCTCGGTCTTTCTCTCTCTTTCTGTCTCTCTCTCTCACTCTCTCTCTCTCTCTCTCTCTCTCGCTCTCTGTGTGAAACCTGACTCTGTTCATGTCATTAAATTAATAAAGCACTGTAGAGATGAGACACTCTTTGATCGATGTTCTACCATGGCATGTCGTTGCTGATACGGATCGAGCACCTGGTTCTTCTTTTGTCAAACAGAAGTAAGATTTTAAAAGTTGACTTCTGCAGGTTGAAGCTTCACATGCAGAAGATCAACAGATTAAAGAGAAATGGTGAACAAATATCACCTTTAAACTGCACCATTAACACACAGTAAAGGAGGTATTTAGCTTCAGAAAGACCTAATTCAGTCCTTCTTCAAGCCACGTCCACCTGTCTCATTCAAATTCACACCTATCTCTGTCAATGCCACGCCCACCGGTCACTCTTAAAGTTACGCCCACCTATCTCATTCAAATTCACACCTATCTCTGTCAATGCCACGCCCACCGGTCACTCTTAAAGCCATGCCCATCTGTTGTAATCAAGGTCACATCTATCTGTTTCAAAGTTATGCCCATCTGTCTTTCTCTCTCTCTCTCTCTCTCTCTCTCTCTCTCTCTCTCTCTCTCTCTCTCTCTCTCAGAGACACACCCACCTATCTGTCACAAAGACACTTAGACTTCAACACAGACAAACAAATCCCTCTGACAGACACGAGTACGAGTAGATCAGTGCAATGATCCACATAACACCAATCCGAGTGTGTGTGTGTGTGTGTGTGTGTGTGTGTGTGTGTGTGTGTGTGTGTGTGTGTGTGTGTGTGTGTGTGTTTGGACCAGCATTGGCCCTGAAGCCCTTATCGACATGGCGAGCACCGTGTGTCATACAGACGGCCGAGTGAGAGATAATTCATCACAACACACACAAAATCAATGAACTTCTCACACACTCGCCTAATTAATGAGATCTCACAGAACGTCCCTGGTGATCACCGACAATACATATAGCATTGTGTGTGTGTGTGTGTGTGTGTGTGTGTGTGTGTGTGTGTGTGTGTGTGTGAAGCGAGAGAGAGATTGTGTTGATAATAAAGCGAGAGTCAGAGTCGAGGCGCTGTGGACTTCAGAGTCAGCATTGTGAGAGATTAATTTCAAAATATTCTTTGAAGCAATATTAGTGTGTGTGTGTGTGTGTGTGTGTGTGTGTGTGTGTGTGTGTGTGTGTGTGTGTGTGTGAGTGTGTGTGTGTG
>NC_060900.1:760600-773100 GCF_014805685.1 Silurus meridionalis | reverse complement strand
AAGATCAGATCGAATCAGATACGCCTCTGTCCAGGGCCTGGGTTTATTTTAAAAACCTGAGATGTAAAATCTATGTGTGTGATTTGATGCTTGTGTGTGTGTGTGTGTGTGTGTGTGTGTGTGTGTGTGTGTGTGTGGTCTGCATGTCTGAGGTTACGCATTTAGAATCTGAAAACAAGAACCATCTCTGATAAAAATAAACCACTCAGCGTGATGCTGCGGGAGAAACCCTCAAACGCTTCCATGCACAATAGACCTCCTCTGTGTGTGTGTGTGTGTGTGTGTGTGTGTGTGTGTGTGTGTGTGTGTGTGTGTGTGTGTGTGTACTGCATACTGCTCTATTTTTCTCATATTTCCAGGAAGTAAGCAAACACTTTTCAACATATTTCAAGAGTGACTCGTTAAAATGATCTCTGGAAGCAGTTAAACTCGGAACGTCGAACATCTCCGTGTTTTTGGTTTTGATGGACGTGAATGATTTGACCTGTTACTCTCGTTTTGAATTCTTTAGCAGCACGTTGACGTTTAGTCGTTTGCGCAGAAGCTTTTATCCAAAGTGATTTATGGAGGGAGGTAAAGTCCAGAGCTGGTGCAGCAGCTAACGGCCTAACGGGCTAATGGGGAGACATTTTAGAACTTCATAGCTGTAACATCTCCAGAAAATCATGATCACAGCTGTACAGTGTTTCTAAACTTTTCACTTGGATCTTCAAACTCAGTAGAACTGTTTCAACCAGCAAAGAGCTCATCAAAGACCTGCATGTTTTCTCTCATTTGATAAAGAACCTTTTAGAGTATCCAAAATCACTTCAGGAACATGCTAGAGATGAACCAGAACCACTTCAAGAAGAGCCCTTAAGATGAACCAACAACCTGAGTGTTTAAAAAGTAGATGTAGAATAACCGAAAACACATTAATGGCTTTATATGAAGTCTGAATGAAATTCCTTGAATAATTCCTGCTCTGTTGTGGCTCCTTTTTAAGTTAAATGAGGAAGAGGGGCAGCAGGACTTTCTGAAGTACAAGTTGGTATCAGAAGGTTTGGAGATTCGCTCTGTTTAAAAGTATGTAGTTCATTTATCTACTTTTCCACATGATCGCCTTCAAATTTGTCCCCGTGCACAGTATCCAGTGCTTCCAGTGTTCTTCAGGAACATGTCCTGGAAGTCTTCTTTTTGAAGACTTGTCGAGCTCTTTTGGTAATTCGTGCTGAATCTGCAACGTGTCAAAACTGTAACCTGCATCTTCATCTTCGGTAAGAGAGCGAAGTCCACAGGAGCCAAATCTGGAGAGTATGGTGAGTGCAGAAGTGAGAACATGTGAACTGTTCTCCGACAATCATTATGCATGAGTTCCTGAACGATTTTGACATTTTCGTCTTAGGTCTTCCGGATCTTTCATTGTCTTCCAGTGATGTTCTTCTGCTCTTGGGAAACACCTCGGGCGACTCATTGCAACATCGATGTATGTCAAACGTACGTCACGTCAAATGTCTCTGTGGCAGGTTTGCCCAATTTCATGCAGACGTGAGAAAGAACATGGGTCAGAACAGCACCAGTTACACCATTCATCTCCAAACGTTTTCATACCACATCATACACAGTGTCCTGTCTGGATGGTAAAGAGGTGCCAATAATTTCTGAAGTGCATCAGATGGTCTACACTGACCTATAAAGTGTCCTGTCTGATGGGCGGAGGTTAATAAAGGATCTCGAGAGTGTAGCACAGCAGGGGTGTGGTGTGTTTGTGAACTTCAGGGTGATCCAGGACTTGTTTGGGATCTATTTCAGGGTTAGTGGCCTTTAGAGAGATGATGAAGTTTTTTAGAGACTCTGCAGTGATGGAATATTTCTCATCTAACAATAGAGGACGAAACCCAAACCAAGGACACGCAGACGGCCCTGGTGATGGCGTACAGACGGATATTTCTGTCTCACCCACCACGGCACCAGCTGGAGAGCAAAGGAAAGGGTGAAGCAGACGTCAGGGATGATGTGGGATTAACACGCCGCCTGATCCATGGTGAGATGGATTAACCCCGTCTGCCTCTGCACCAGGGAACTCTCCACAGTCAGAAAGAGCACGGCAGATGGGTTTAGTGTTACTGCACCTTCTCTATATTCATATTTATAGTTATAATCTCACTTCCTCACACAAAACACATCCTTATTCAGGAATCCCCCCAAACATGGCCTTCAATAAAGTGAAGGATCTTAAACCAAACAAAACAAACTTCTTCTTAGATGATTTCAGACTAGTTTGAGAGAAACCACTATGAGGGAAAAACCATTGAGGAACCTTTTAGAGGAATCAAACTCACTTCAGGAAGAACTCTTGAGAGGAACCAGAATCATTTCAAGAATAGCTTTTAAGAGGAATTTGTATATTGTCGTAGAACAGGAGCCATCCTCAACATCCTCAGAACAAGCAGAAACGTTTAATCCAAACTTCATTGAACCTTTAAAAAATATTGATTGCTAAGAAACTAGAAGAACCATTCTGGTGCCGAACTTTGGTCATTTTCTAGAACGAATGACAGAATGACAGACCACTTAAAGATTTGTAGATCATTAAAATCATGAGAACATGAAGAATGTCCTTATTTAGTTATTTAAGGGTCTTCAGCTGCTGGAATTCTTTAATTTTTTTCTTCAAAAGTTCTATTTTCCTTGCAAAGGTTTCCATCAAAAAAAATTCTTAAGGTTCAGTTCAACCCCTGAAGAACCTCTTATAAAGAACTGTTTTCTACATTCAGTACTGAGTAATAACTCAAATACACTCTTGGTATAAAAGGGTTCCTCAGTAGGTTCTTCCAGAATTTGCTGAATAATTTCGATTGGATCAATTTCTTGGATTACAAAATTAGGTACTACTCAAATGGAATGTAGAAAAACAACATTTGCTTGGAAGCTTTGAAGGTTTGTCATTCTTGCAAAACCTTTAATCCTTTGTTGCCTCCATCAGGAGGTCTTAAGTAGACAGAAAGAACGCTTTTATTGAGCTAAAAATTCTTTACTAATCCAAATTTTAATCTCCAAAGTGGTTCTAGTTATGGAAATATTAGATCATATTGGACGATAATTGTGCATGTGTTCTGCACATTTATTCAGCTCCTACATGGCTCTTCAGGGGGTTCTTCGAGGGTTCTTTATTGGATTATTAAGGCTTTGTATTTTGATTGTGAAGGATTTTGCTCGTGAGATGCAGCAGGAAAAGTACATTGTTGTAGGCTTTTACTTTGAACTTTTAAGGGTTCCCCTGGTGGAACAACTGAAGAACATTAAAGAGCTGTAAATAGTTAAAGAATCTATAAGCAGTAGAAGTTGAATGTTTTTATTCCTAGCAGAAAAGTGGAGAACATTCCCAGTTGAAAAGTGGAGTGCAAAGGAGTGGAGTATGGTTCCTAGATTTGATGCTCAGCTCAGGAAGGTAAGACATACAGACTGATGGATTTATGCAGCGAGAACAGTAACTTTGATATAAAACCAGCAGATGATAATGATGGTGAGGTTCAGGTCAGCATGGGACAGAAGGCAGTGACGGCTACACGATTTTAGTTGCTGTCTCGCTTACAGATTTCTTTCCCCTGTTCTTCCTCTCACTGGAGATCCACCACGCTGTGATTAATGAGCTTCACGTCTCTACAGGAAAAATGGTGTACAGTGGAGAGTAAACGGTTGAGTCCATGAGACTGGTTCTGCTTCTCCAGGTAGATTTTACCCCTGTGGACTGATCACTGACCAGGGGATTAGATTATAGCTCCTACACCCTATAAAGTGCACTATATAGGGATTAGATTATAGCCCCTACACCCTATAAAGTGCACTACATAGGGATTAGATTATAGCCCCTACACCCTATAAAGTGCACTACATGGGGATTAGATTATAGCTCCTACACCCTATAAAGTGCACTACATAGGGATTAGATTATATCCCCTACACCCTATAAAGGCACTACATAGGGGATTAGATTATAGCTCCTACACCCTATAAAGTGCACTACATAGGGATTAGATTATAGCCCCTACACCCTATAAAGTGCACTACATAGGGATTAGATTATAGCCCCTACACCCTATAAAGTGCACTACATAGGGGATTAGATTATAGCCCCTACACCCTATAAAGTGCACTACATAGGGATTAGATTATAGCCCCTACACCCTATAAAGTGCACTACATAGGGATTAGATTATAGCTCCTACACCCTATAAAGTGCACTACATAGAGATTAGATTATAGCCCCTACACCCTATAAAGTGCACTACATAGGGGATTAGATTATAGCTCCTACACCCTAAAAGTGCACTACATAGGGGATTAGATTATAGCTCCTACACCCTATAAAGTGCACTACATAGGGATTAGATTATAGCTACACCCTATAAAGTGCAATACATAGGGATTAGATTATAGCCCCTACACCCTATAAAGTGCACTACATAGAGATTAGATTATAGCCCCTACACCTATAAAGTGCACTACATGGGGATTAGATTATAGCCCCTACACCCTATAAAGTGCACTACATAGGGATTAGATTATAGCCCCTACACCCTATAAAGTGCACTACATAGGGATTAGATTATAGCCCCTACACCCTATAACGTGCACTACATAGTGGATTAGATTATAGCTCCTACACCCTATAACGTGCACTACATAGAGATTAGATTATAGCCCCTACACCCTATAAAGTGCACTACATAGGGATTAGATTATAGCTCCTACACCCTATAAAGTGCACTACATAGGGATTAGATTATAGCTCCTACACCCTATAAAGTGCACTACATAGGGATTAGATTATAGCCCCTACACCCTATAAAGTGCACTACATAGGGGATAAGATTATAGCTCCTACACCCTATAAAGTGCACTACATAGGGATTAGATTATAGCTCTACACCCTATAAAGTGCACTACATAGGGATTAGATTATAGCCCCTACACCCTATAAAGTGCACTACATAGATTAGATTATAGCCCCACACCCTATAAAGTGCACTACATAGGATTAGATTATAGCTCCTACACCCTATAAAGTGCACTACATAGGGATTAGATTAAACCCCCTACACCCTATAAAGTGCACTACATAGGGATTAGATTACACACTATAAAGTGCACTACATAGGGATTAGATTATATCCCCTACACACTATAAAGTGCACTATATAGGGATTAGATTATAGCCCCTACACCCTATAAAGTGCACTACATAGGGATTAGATTATAGCTCCTACACCCTATAAAGTGCACTATAGGATTAGATTATAGCCCCTACACCTATAAAGTGCACTACATAGGGATTAGATTATAGCTCCTACACCCTATAAAGTGCACTACATAGGGGATTAGATTATAGCTCCTACACCCTATAAAGTGCACTACATAGGGATTAGATTATATCCCCTACACACTATAAAGTGCACTATATAGGGATTAGATTATAGCTCCTACACCCTATAAAGTGCACTACATAGGGATTAGATTATAGCTCCTACACCCTATAAAGTGCACTACATAGGGATTAGATTATAGCTCCTACACCCTATAAAGTGCACTACATAGGATTAGATTATAGCTCCTACACCCTATAAAGTGCACTACATAGGGATTAGATTATAGCTCCTACACCTATAAAGTGCACTACATAGGGATTAGATTATAGCTCCTACACCCTATAAAGTGCACTACATAGGGATTAGATTATATCCCCTACACCCTATAAAGTGCACTACATAGGGATTAGATTACACACTATAAAGTGCACTACATAGGGATTAGATTATATCCCCTACACACTATAAAGTGCACTATATAGGGATTAGATTATAGCTCCTACACCCTATAAAGTGCACTACATAGGGGATTAGATTATAGCTCCTACACCCTATAAAGTGCACTATATAGGGATTAGATTATAGCCCCTACACCCTATAAAGTGCACTACATAGGGATTAGATTATAGCTCCTACACCCTATAAAGTGCACTACATAGGGATTAGATTATAGCTCCTACACCTATAAAGTGCACTACATAGGGATTAGATTATATCCCCTACACACTATAAAGTGCACTATATAGGGATTAGATTATAGCTCCTACACCCTATAAAGTGCACTACATAGGGGATTAGATTATAGCTCCTACACCTTATAAAGTGCACTACATAGGGATTAGATTATAGCTCCTACACCTATAAAGTGCACTACATAGGGATTAGATTATAGCTCCTACACCTATAAAGTGCACTACATAGGGATTAGATTATAGCTCCTACACCCTATAAAGTGCACTACATAGGGATTAGATTATAGCTCCTACACCCTATAAAGTGCACTACATAGATTAGATTATAGCTCCTACACCCTATAAAGTGCACTACATAGGATTAGATTATAGCCCCTACACCCTATAAAGTGCACTATATAGGGATTAGATTATAGCCCCTACACCCTATAACGTGCACTACATAGGGATTAGATTATAGCTCCTACACCCTATAAAGTGCACTACATAGGGGATTAGATTATAGCTCCTACACCTTATAAAGTGCACTACATAGGGATTAGATTATAGCTCCTACACCCTATAAAGTGCACTACATAGGGATTAGATTATAGCTCTACACCCTATAAAGTGCACTACATAGGGATTAGATTATAGCTCCTACACCCTATAAAGTGCACTACATAGGGATTAGATTATAGCCTACACCCTATAAAGTGCACTACATAGGGATTAGATTATAGCTCCTACACCCTATAAAGTGCACTACATAGGATTAGATTATAGCCCCTACACCCTATAAAGTGCACTATATAGGGATTAGATTATAGCTCTACACCCTATAACGTGCACTACATAGGGATTAGATTATAGCTCCTACACCCTATAAAGTGCACTACATAGGGGATTAGATTATAGCCCCTACACCCTATAAAGTGCACTACATAGGGATTAGATTATAGCTCCTACACCCTATAAAGTGCACTACATAGGGATTAGATTATAGCCCCTACACCCTATAAAGTGCACTATATAGGGATTAGATTATAGCCACTACACCATATAAAGTGCACTACATAGGGATTAGATTATAGCCCCTACACCCTATAACGTGCACTACATAGGATTAGATTATAGCCTACACCCTATAAAGTGCACTACATAGGGATTAGATTATATCCCCTACACCCTATAAAGTGCACTACATAGGGGATTAGATTATAGCCCCTACACCATATAAAGTGCACTACATAGGGATTAGATTATATCCCCTACACCCTATAAAGTGCACTACATAGGGATTAGATTATATCCCCTACACCCTATAAAGTGCACTACATAGGGATTAGATTATAGCTCCTACACCCTATAAAGTGCACTACATAGGGATTAGATTATATCCCCTACACCCTATAAAGTGCACTACATAGGGATTAGATTATATCCCCTACACCCTATAAAGTGCACTACATAGGGATTAGATTATATCCTACACCCTATAAAGTGCACTACATAGGGATTAGATTATAGCCCCTACACCCTATAAAGTGCACTACATAGGGATTAGTTTATAAAGAATGAATTTTCAGGTATTGATTAATTACCAAATAAAAAAACTCCTCGTGCAGTGCACTATATGTTTATTTGGGATGAATCCAGTCCCCCTTTCGCACACGCACACACACACGCACGCACGCACGCACAGCAGCCCTCGGTCGTGCGCGCGCGCCTCTGGAGCAGAGCTGCAGGCGCGGAGCTGAGTGTAAGACGCTGCTACGCTCCTCGCGCTTAATTTGATAAAAACTCCTCCCTCTTATTTTTATTAGTATTTTCATTTATAACTACATTTCCGGTCCGGACCCCTTTAATGTGATTTAGGACCCTTTGATGTGATTCCGGACCGCTTTGATGTGAAGGTGTGTGTGTTTGGAGCGCGCGCAGGTCATGTCCTGTCCTCTCATCCGGATCGCGGTTCTTCTTCATCGGCACGCGCGGAATGATGTGCGGCAGAACCCGGGATTCATTTCTACCTTCTCATCTTCGTCCTCCTCCTCATCTTCCTCTTAAACAGGAATAAAAAAAAAAAAAATAATTCAAAAAGAAAAAAAAGAAGAACAAAAACTTTACACCTTTGCGGATTTATTGCACCGGATCCTGCTGCTGTTACTGATGATGATGATGATGATGATAAAGGGTTCGCGCGCACTGGAATCTGTTCGGGATTTTTGAACAAACACACACACACACACACACACACACACACACACACACACACATTTTGGCGCAATTCACGGTTGAAGAGAAATATTTTCTGAGATTTGTTTGAGATTTGTCTCGCGCTTCCATCATGCGTCTTTACCTGTGCGGCTTCCTGCTCCTGTTAGGTGAGTGAACTTTATCATGACTTCCATCGTTACAACACACACACACACACACACACACACACACACACACACACACCGTTATAACGCCATATTAACGCGACTTAGATCTGTAACACGCGCGCGCACGTGATGGTGTTGTGTGAGAGTGTGTAGGCATGCGGTTTATTTGTTGGTGGCAAACAAATGTAGAGTAAAATGAGGAAAAGAAGGAATGTGAAGAAGGAGAGGAAAATAAGGCATTTGAGCAGAGAGAGGAAGAGGAGGAGTAAGATGAGAAAGGAGAGGAAGAGGAGGAATATGAGGAAAGAGAGGAATATCTCACAGGTTTTGACCTTGTGGGGACATTTGTCAGGACCTTGTAACGAAAGATAGAATGTTGGTGGTGAGGTTGAGGATGAGGATCAGATTTAGGATGAAGATCAGGTTGAGGATGAGGATGATGTTTAGGACGAAGATCAGGTCCAGGATCAGGTTTAGGATAAAGATCAGGTTGAGGATGGAGATCAGGTTTAGGATGAAGTTCAGGTTGAGGATGAGGATCAGGGCGGGGATGAGGATCAGGGCAGGGATGAGGATCAGGTTGAGGATCAGGTTTGGGATGAGGATCAGGTTGAGGATGAAGATCACATTGAGGATGAGGATCAGTTTTAGGATGAAGATCAGGTTGAGGATGAGGATCAGGTTTAGGATGAAGATCAGGTTTAGGATGAAGATCAGGTTGATAATGAAGATCAGGTTGAGGATGAGGATCAGGATGAGGATGAGGATCAGGTTGAGGATCAGGTTTAGGATGAGGATCAGGTTGAGGATGGAGATCAGGTTGATGATGGAGATCAGGTTGATGATGAAGATCAGGTTGAGGATGGTGAGATGGAGATGCTGTGTGGTGTTAATGATCTGTGTTAATAAGTTGAAAGTCACAGCAGTGATGGAAAAGCAAATGTGTGTGTTACGATTTAAATAGTGTCACAGCAGTATTTATTGAGTGTGTGTTTGTGTGTGTGTGTGTGTGTGTGTGTGTGTGTGTGTGTGTGTCTGTGTGTGTGTCCTTTCGGCTGTTTAATGCAGAGACACTGTGATCAAGGTCACCCTGCACACTGTAAACACATCCCATCAATACACTGTAGAATAAACACAAAGTGTGTAGAATGACATCATAATTACATCAGCAGTGTGGATTAAAAACTTTCAGTGTAAAATTTACATCAGTGGAGTGACAGCAGAAGTAAACTAAAAACTCAAACAGTGTAGAATTAACACTGATGATTAGAGTTAATACTGTAGTGTAGAATTCATTCCTTTACACACTATAAAGTGCACTACATAGGGGATTAGATTATAGCCCCTACACCCTATAAAGTGCACTACATAGGGATTAGATTATAGCCCCTACACCCTATAAAGTGCACTACATAGGGATTAGATTATAGCCCCTACACCCTATAAAGTGCACTACATAGGGATTAGATTATAGCTCCTACACCCTATAAAGTGCACTACATAGGGGATTAGATTATAGCTCCTACACCCTATAAAGTGCACTACATAGGGATTAGATTATAGCTCCTACACCCTATAAAGTGCACTACATAGGGATTAGATTATAGCCTACACCCTATAAAGTGCACTACATAGGGATTAGATTATAGCTCCTACACCCTATAAAGTGCACTACATAGGGATTAGATTATAGCTCCTACACCCTATAAAGTGCACTACATAGGGGATTAGATTATAGCTCCTACACCCTATAAAGTGCACTACATAGGGATTAGATTATAGCCCCTACACCCTATAAAGTACACTACATAGGGGATTAGATTATAGCCCCTACACCCTATAAAGTACACTACATAGGGATTAGATTATAGCTCCTACACCCTATAAAGTGCACTACATAGGGATTAGATTATAGCTCCTACACCCTATAAAGTGCACTACATAGGGATTAGATTATAGCTCCTACACCCTATAAAGTGCACTACATAGGGATTAGATTATAGCTCCTACACCCTATAAAGTGCACTACATAGGGATTAGATTATAGCCCCTACACCCTATAAAGTGCACTACATAGGGATTAGATTATAGCCCCTACACCCTATAAAGTACACTACATAGGGGATTAGATTATAGCCCCTACACCCTATAAAGTGCACTACATAGGGGATTAGATTATAGCTCCTACACCCTATAAAGTGCACTACATAGAGATTAGATTATAGCCCCTACACCCTATAAAGTGCACTACATAGGGATTAGATTATAGCCCCTACACCCTATAAAGTGCACTACATAGGGGATTAGATTATAGCTCCTGCACCCTATAAAGTGCACTACATAGGGATTAGATTATATCCCCTACACCCTATAAAGTGCACTACATAGAGATTAGATTATAGCCCCTACACCTATAAAGTGCACTACATAGGGATTAGATTATAGCTCTACACCTATAAAGTGCACTACATAGGGATTAGATTATATCCCCTACACCCTATAAAGTGCACTACATAGAGATTAGATTATAGCCCCTACACCCTATAAAGTGCACTACATAGGGATTAGATTATAGCTCCTACACCCTATAAAGTGCACTACATAGGGATTAGATTATAGCTCCTACACCCTATAAAGTGCACTACATAGGGATTAGATTATATCCCCTACACCCTATAAAGTGCACTACATAGAGATTAGATTATAGCCCCTACACCCTATAAAGTGCACTACATAGGGATTAGATTATAGCCCCTACACCCTATAAAGTGCACTACATAGGGGATTAGATTATAGCTCCTGCACCCTATAAAGTGCACTACATAGGGATTAGATTATATCCCCTACACCCTATAAAGTGCACTACATAGAGATTAGATTATAGCCCCTACACCCTATAAAGTGCACTACATAGGGATTAGATTATAGCTCCTACACCCTATAAAGTGCACTACATAGGGATTAGATTATAGCTCCTACACCCTATAAAGTGCACTACATAGGGATTAGATTATATCCTACACCCTATAAAGTGCACTACATAGAGATTAGATTATAGCCCCACACCCTATAAAGTGCACTACATAGGGATTAGATTATAGCTCCTACACCCTATAAAGTGCACTACATAGGGGATTAGATTATAGCTCCTGCACCCTATAAATTGCACTACATAGGGATTAGATTATATCCCCTACACCCTATAAAGTGCACTACATAGAGATTAGATTATAGCCCCTACACCCTATAAAGTGCACTACATAGGGATTAGATTATAGCTCCTACACCCTATAAAGTGCACTACATAGGGATTAGATTATATCCCCTACACCCTATAAAGTGCACTACATAGAGATTAGATTATAGCTCCTACACCCTATAAAGTGCACTACATAGGGATTAGATTATAGCCCCTACACCCTATAAAGTGCACTACATAGGGATTAGATTATAGCTCCTACACCCTATAAAGTGCACTACATAGGGATTAGATTATATCCCCTACACCCTATAAAGTGCACTACATAGAGATTAGATTATAGCCCCTACACCCTATAAAGTGCACTACAGAGGGGATTAGATTATAGCTCCTAAAACTCGAGAAAGATTTCAAAAAATTTTTTAAATTCTGATTTTTTCTCACAATTCCGAGTTCATATTTCACAACTGTGAGCTAAAAAAAATCTGAATTGTGAGATAAACAGTCACAATAACCTTTTAAATGTTTTATTCAGTGGCGGAAACAGGCTTCCATAATTTCTTCCCCGGTGCACATAGAACATTTATCCCCACCCTTCTCTGTCTCTCTCTCTCTCTCTCTCTCTCTCTCTCTCTCTCTCTCTCTCTCCTCTCTCTCTCTCTCTCTCTCTCTCTCTCTCTCTCTCCTCTCTCTCTCTCTCTCTCTCTCTCTCTCTCTCTCTCTCTCTCTCTCTCTCTCTCTCTCTCTCTCTCTCTCTCTCTCCTCTCTCTCTCTCTCTCTCTCTCTCTCTCTCTCTCTCTCTCTCTCTCTCTCTCTCTCTCTCTCTCTCTCTCTCTCTCTCTCTCTCTCTCTCTCTCTCTCTCTCTCTCTCTCCTCTCTCTCTCTCTCTCTCTCTCTC
>NC_060900.1:743100-753100 GCF_014805685.1 Silurus meridionalis | reverse complement strand
AGTCGAAATGTCACTTAATGACCTTGTGTCTTACATCGTCCCGGTTCCCATGGCTACGCATCTCCATGTGTCTGATAACTATGTTTTTCACTCTTGTTAGAATTAAATGACTGCAATTCCCTGCGGTCTGGAGAACTGTGCGAGTCGCTGTAGGAACGCTAGCAGGATGTGCAGTGTGGCTAATTTTACCGTTTCACACGAGCGTATGTGAGAGAGCTTTGTATGGAAGGTCATCAATGTATCAAGTTTCCTCCCTGATTTACACTCGGGTGAGAAAGTTGATGCCTTTCTGTGTGTCAGAAAATCGACAAAAGTGTTTTTACAGGATCCTCTGTTTTTTGGCTCAGTTAGAGTGTGAGCTTCAGTTTATCAGACAACCACAGGCTGTGTTCCAATACTGTGTTTAACTCACATGGTGACTTCCTCTTGATATTTGTTGATATCGTTGATTATGTAGTGCAGTGTATTCATTTCTATAAAGCTGCTTAAAGTGGAATCAAATGGAATCCAGAAGCTGTTGTACAAAAGGACTAGTTCACAATATTTACAGTGTGAATGTAATGTAATGTAGGTGTAGTATAGTAGATGAATAGATGTGTAGTGTGAATGTAATGTAATGTAGGTGTAGTTCAGTAGATGAATAGATGTAGTGTGAATGTAATGTACAGTAGGTGTAGTATAGTAGATGAATAGATGTGTAGTGAATGTAATGTACAGTAGGTGTAGTTCAGTAGATGAATAGATGTGTAGTGTGAATGTAATGTACAGTAGGTGTAGTTCAGTAGATGAATAGATGTGTAGTGTGAATGTAATGTACAGTAGGTGTAGTTCAGTAGATGAATAGATGTAGTGTGAATGTAATGTACAGTAGGTGTAGTTCAGTAGATGAATAGATGTGTAGTGTGAATGTAATGTACAGTAGGTGTAGTTCAGTAGATGAATAGATGTGTAGTGTGAATGTAATGTACAGTAGGTGTAGTTCAGTAGATGAATAGATGTGTAGTGTGAATGTAATGTAATGTAGGTGTAGTATAGTAGATGAATAGATGTGTAGTGTGAATGTAATGTACAGTAGGTGTAGTTCAGTAGATGAATAGATGTGTAGTGTGAATGTAATGTACAGTAGGTGTAGTATAGTAGATGAATAGATGTAGTGTGAATGTAATGTACAGTAGGTGTAGTTCAGTAGATGAATAGATGTGTAGTGTGAATGTAATGTACAGTAGGTGTAGTTCAGTAGATGAATAGATGTGTAGTGTGAATGTAATGTACAGTAGGTGTAGTATAGTAGATGAATAGATGTGTAGTGTGAATGTAATGTACAGTAGGTGTAGTTCAGTAGATGAATAGATGTGTAGTGTGAATGTAATGTACAGTAGGTGTAGTTCAGTAGATGAATAGATGTAGTGAATGTAATGTACAGTAGGTGTAGTTCAGTAGATGAATAGATGTAGTGTGAATGTAATGTACAGTAGGTGTAGTTCAGTAGATGAATAGATGTAGTGTGAATGTAATGTACAGTAGGTGTAGTTCAGTAGATGAATAGATGTGTAGTGTGAATGTAATGTACAGTAGGTGTAGTTCAGTAGATGAATAGATGTAGTGTGAATGTAATGTACAGTAGGTGTAGTTCAGTAGATGAATAGATGTGTGAATGTAATGTAATGTAGGTGTAGTATAGTAGATGAATAGATGTGTAGTGTGAATGTAATGTAATGTAGGTGTAGTTCAGTAGATGAATAGATGTGTAGTGTGAATGTAATGTACAGTAGGTGTAGTATAGTAGATGAATAGATGTGTAGTGAATGTAATGTACAGTAGGTGTAGTTCAGTAGATGAATAGATGTGTAGTGAATGTAATGTACAGTAGGTGTAGTTCAGTAGATGAATAGATGTGTAGTGTGAATGTAATGTACAGTAGGTGTAGTATAGTAGATGAATAGATGTGTAGTGTGAATGTAATGTACAGTAGGTGTAGTTCAGTAGATGAATAGATGTAGTGTGAATGTAATGTACAGTAGGTGTAGTATAGTAGATGAATAGATGTGTAGTGTGAATGTAATGTACAGTAGGTGTAGTTCAGTAGATGAATAGATGTGTAGTGTGAATGTAATGTACAGTAGGTGTAGTTCAGTAGATGAATAGATGTAGTGTGAATGTAATGTACAGTAGGTGTAGTTCAGTAGATGAATAGATGTGTAGTGTGAATGTAATGTACAGTAGGTGTAGTTCAGTAGATGAATAGATGTGTAGTGTGAATGTAATGTACAGTAGGTGTAGTTCAGTAGATGAATAGATGTGTAGTGTGAATGTAATGTACAGTAGGTGTAGTTCAGTAGATGAATAGATGTGTAGTGTGAATGTAATGTAATGTAGGTGTAGTATAGTAGATGAATAGATGTGTAGTGAATGTAATGTAATGTAGGTGTAGTTCAGTAGATGAATAGATGTGTAGTGTGAATGTAATGTACAGTAGGTGTAGTATAGTAGATGAATAGATGTGTAGTGTGAATGTAATGTAATGTACAGTAGGTGTAGTTCAGTAGATGAATAGATGTGTGTGAATGTAATGTACAGTAGGTGTAGTTCAGTAGATGAATAGATGTGTAGTGTGAATGTAATGTACAGTAGGTGTAGTTCAGTAGATGAATAGATGTAGTGTGAATGTAATGTAATGTAGGTGTAGTATAGTAGATGAATAGATGTAGTGTGAATGTAATGTAATGTAGGTGTAGTTCAGTAGATGAATAGATGTGTAGTGTGAATGTAATGTACAGTAGGTGTAGTTCAGTAGATGAATAGATGTAGTGAATGTAATGTACAGTAGGTGTAGTTCAGTAGATGAATAGATGTAGTGTGAATGTAATGTACAGTAGGTGTAGTTCAGTAGATGAATAGATGTAGTGTGAATGTAATGTACAGTAGGTGTAGTTCAGTAGATGAATAGATGTGTAGTGTGAATGTAATGTACAGTAGGTGTAGTTCAGTAGATGAATAGATGTAGTGTGAATGTAATGTACAGTAGGTGTAGTTCAGTAGATGAATAGATGTGTGAATGTAATGTAATGTAGGTGTAGTATAGTAGATGAATAGATGTGTAGTGTGAATGTAATGTAATGTAGGTGTAGTTCAGTAGATGAATAGATGTGTAGTGTGAATGTAATGTACAGTAGGTGTAGTATAGTAGATGAATAGATGTGTAGTGAATGTAATGTACAGTAGGTGTAGTTCAGTAGATGAATAGATGTGTAGTGTGAATGTAATGTACAGTAGGTGTAGTTCAGTAGATGAATAGATGTGTAGTGTGAATGTAATGTACAGTAGGTGTAGTATAGTAGATGAATAGATGTGTAGTGTGAATGTAATGTACAGTAGGTGTAGTTCAGTAGATGAATAGATGTGTAGTGTGAATGTAATGTACAGTAGGTGTAGTATAGTAGATGAATAGATGTAGTGTGAATGTAATGTACAGTAGGTGTAGTTCAGTAGATGAATAGATGTGTAGTGTGAATGTAATGTACAGTAGGTGTAGTTCAGTAGATGAATAGATGTGTAGTGAATGTAATGTACAGTAGGTGTAGTTCAGTAGATGAATAGATGTGTAGTGTGAATGTAATGTACAGTAGGTGTAGTTCAGTAGATGAATAGATGTGTAGTGTGAATGTAATGTACAGTAGGTGTAGTTCAGTAGATGAATAGATGTGTAGTGTGAATGTAATGTACAGTAGGTGTAGTTCAGTAGATGAATAGATGTGTAGTGTGAATGTAATGTAATGTAGGTGTAGTATAGTAGATGAATAGATGTGTGAATGTAATGTAATGTAGGTGTAGTTCAGTAGATGAATAGATGTGTAGTGTGAATGTAATGTACAGTAGGTGTAGTATAGTAGATGAATAGATGTGTAGTGTGAATGTAATGTACAGTAGGTGTAGTTCAGTAGATGAATAGATGTAGTGTGAATGTAATGTACAGTAGGTGTAGTTCAGTAGATGAATAGATGTGTAGTGTGAATGTAATGTACAGTAGGTGTAGTTCAGTAGATGAATAGATGTGTAGTGTGAATGTAATGTAATGTAGGTGTAGTATAGTAGATGAATAGATGTGTAGTGTGAATGTAATGTAATGTAGGTGTAGTTCAGTAGATGAATAGATGTGTAGTGTGAATGTAATGTACAGTAGGTGTAGTATAGTAGATGAATAGATGTAGTGTGAATGTAATGTACAGTAGGTGTAGTTCAGTAGATGAATAGATGTGTAGTGTGAATGTAATGTACAGTAGGTGTAGTTCAGTAGATGAATAGATGTGTAGTGTGAATGTAATGTACAGTAGGTGTAGTTCAGTAGATGAATAGATGTGTAGTGAATGTAATGTACAGTAGGTGTAGTTCAGTAGATGAATAGATGTGTAGTGTGAATGTAATGTACAGTAGGTGTAGTTCAGTAGATGAATAGATGTGTAGTGTGAATGTAATGTACAGTAGGTGTAGTTCAGTAGATGAATAGATGTGTAGTGTGAATGTAATGTACAGTAGGTGTAGTTCAGTAGATGAATAGATGTGTAGTGTGAATGTAATGTACAGTAGGTGTAGTTCAGTAGATGAATAGATGTGTAGTGTGAATGTAATGTAATGTACAGTAGGTGTAGTTCAGTAGATGAATAGATGTGTAGTGTGAATGTAATGTACAGTAGGTGTAGTTCAGTAGATGAATAGATGTGTAGTGAATGTAATGTACAGTAGGTGTAGTTCAGTAGATGAATAGATGTGTAGTGTGAATGTAATGTACAGTAGGTGGAGCTCATTAGACATTTATAGATCTATACATACATTTACTATATTTAGTATAAACAGTCATCCCTCATCAGCTGCAGTTCATTGTCAGATCTGTTTTTTTTTGTTTGTGTTGTCGTCTTATAAAATAATGTGGGAAGGTGGACATGATGAATTCCTGGAGGAGGCACAGGCGTAAAAAAGAAAAAAGAATACATCAAATGATACACCAGCTGAAGACTTTTTTCTCTCGTTCTCTGGCATGTTGATGAGACACTCAGCCCTTCCCTGACTCTCATTCTGAAACCTGATGGGGAGCATCTCTCAGCCTCGTCCTCTTTTTAACTCCACGACCAATGGCTGCAGTCAGAGTGTGTACCCACAATCATCCACTCTCATAACCACGTCCCAGCCAACGGGGGGAAAAGACGAAAAAAGAGAAATGAGCCCTCCATCCTCCTCTCCTCCGCGTGTAAATCGCTACACTGCATCCAGGATGCTTTCCAAAAGCACGAGTCGGTGGGAGACCGGTGTATACACACACACACACACACACACACACACACACACACACACACACACACACTCTGAGTTTTCCGTAAGAGAGAAAGTGTGTGTGTGTGTGTGTGTGTGTGTAGAAGAGAAATATGATGACAGATCTGCCTGTGAATCTTTTTTAATGATTTCCATTACAATAAGTGCAGATGGAGGGAGTGCAGGAAAGACGAGGCACTAGGGGGTAGTGTAAAATCCACCATGGTGTGTGTGATGTTGTAGATGGAGTGTAAAACATGTCATGCTGACTATCTGTAGAGTAAATACAAACCTCATTCGTCTGCTTTTGAAGGTAAACAAGATTTTGTTTCTACTACACCGAGGGAGAAACCCCTGTTTACACTAAACATGGTGTAGATATACGTCTGGTCTACATGCATATTTAAAAAATTAACAATCTCCACATTTACGGGTCATTTTTGTTACACTCATTTGACAGATTGTAACAAAAGCCTTGAATAAAAGTTCTAAATCACTTAAAATAGTGTTAAATCACGTCAAGCTCGTATGCTCGTATCTCTCTAATGAGATGTATAGTGCAAATGTAGTGTAAAGTAGGTGTAGCACATTAGATGTGTAGTGTAAATAAAATAAAAATCAGAGGGTAGAACTGAAGAGAACTTTTGTAAAGAGCAGTGATGATCTCAGGAGCACAATGTGGATATTTGATGTAATCGGCAGTATTGGAGCTCAGGGAGACATCGTGTATATTCATTTATTGACCAAAGTGTTCTTTTATTGTGAGGTCCTGCTTTTCTGCTATTTACACACACACACACACACACACACACACACACACACACACACACACACACACACACACACACATTCCATTAGAAAAAGCAATGAGCTCAATCAGGATCACAACCTCAAAACAAATCAAATTAACATCAGCGATGAAATTGATTGTGCTGAGAGCTGAGATTATTTTTGCCTGGTTTCTCTCCGCCCAAACCTCTGACCCTCATGACATCATAGAAATAAATAATACATTTTTACTGGAGAACAAAAAACTAAACATGCGTATGGTAGAATGTTTATGCTCAGTGAGATGGAGAGCAGCATTCTGTATTCATATCACAAGCTCTAGATGTGAGATGATGTCATGAAAAAAAAACCCAGACCTTTACAAATTAACATTAATTTACAAGTTTACAAGTTTACAGGTTTACAGGTTTACAGGTTTACTTTACAGGTTTACTTTACAGGTTTACAGCACAAGTTTACAGGTTTACAGGTTTACTTTACAGGTTTACAGGTTGACAGGTTTACAGCACAAGTTTACAGGTTTACAGGTTTACTTTACAGGTTTACAGGTTGACAGGTTTACAGCACAAGTTTACAGGTTTACAGGTTTACTTTACAGGTTTACAGGTTGACAGGTTTATAGCACAAGTTTACAGGTTTACAGGTTGACAGGTTTACAGCACAAGTTTACAGGTTTACAGGTTTACAGCACAAGTTTACAGGTTTACAGTGTATGTTTACAGGCTTACAGTCATGGCCGTAAATCCCGGGGGGGACGGGATTTCTCCCCACTATCCGAGGATTGTGCCCCCCAAATTTTTTTTTAAATATCGCACTCTCTATTGTGAAAAATAAATGTATGTATACCTAAATAATTGTGTAAGTAGAAAAAAAAACGCAAAAAATGCATTTAGAAACAGTTGAGTTTCCCCCCTCCCCTTCCTCAGAGTGATTTGACCCACTGCCTGCTTTCCCAGTTCATCACACCTTCTCTACACACACGAGTCAGGTGTGTGTCTGTGGCCCAATTAATGTTTAACTCCATTAACTAGGGTATTTTATTTACTTTAAATAAAGCGATTCTCTAATCGCTTCTATAATCTAGAATGATTAACCACATTCTATAATCTAGTTACTCATTCATAAATTAGTTGCGGCAAAAATGCTGATTTCGGATGTAATTTTCTGTGAATCTGCTCTATTAGCGATTAAAATATCACTTATCTAGTGAATGTTAGCTTGTGTACAATAGCTTGTAGCATAGTGCACTGCAGCTAACACTGCAACTAATGTACTAGTGCACTGACACTAACACACCAAACCGTTTCCCATGCAGTGTTTTATTTGGGATGAATTGGTATAATGTTAATTTAACATTAACACACAATTAGCATATTGTTTATCTGTGCATTTACTAAATGAGCACTGTGCTACATCTGAACTGACCCACTGGTTTTTTTATAATCAATTTCTATTCTGTTTTTAAGTGTCTTCATTAATTTCAAATAAAATGTTAAACCTTATTTTAATTCCTTGTTTTGCTTTGTCATTGAACCTGACAAAAACTTTGAAAATAACCATAATGACGCCATAAAGTCTCCATGCTACAATAATAATGATAAAAGCAAAGTGTTTCACTGTGGGGACACTGTGGGGACACTGTGGGGACACTGTGGGGACACTGTGCTTTATACTGTAAGTACAATTTGACTGTATTATTTGTGTCCCTTCAAAAATTGCTTATGAGAAGTTTTTATATTTATTGTCCCCCCTACTGTTAAATGAAGTTTACGCCCAGGCTTACAGTACAAGTTTATAGTTGAGCGTTCCTTCTGCTCTCGGCCAATCAAAGCACACTGTACTGGACAGTTATTCAGGATTTTCAGCTTTTTCCTTCATGAGCCTGGCAGCATCAGTGCAGTTAAACAGTCCAGAGCAATGCATGCTGGGTAAAGAATAGCGGGCGATCCCCGCAGGGCCCTGAGTGGGAGGCAGGGCTGATTAACTGAGCTGCTCGGCCTCGTCACAAATCTCCCATTCGCCTCAATTTGCTGCCAAAGAAAAAGCAGACAATGACAAAAGATTTCAATTAAATTTATTCCACAGAGGTCAGCAAGGAATCGATAAATTAGAGGCGAACGCCGCCCAGCGAGTGCCACTGATTAAGTTTATTAAAAGAGCAGTGAGCAAATATTTTACATAAATCTAGTTGACGTGAACGTTTGTGTTTCTCGCTGAGCAGCAAATAATAAAACCTGCGAGAGCATTTCTGAGCTTTCACATGAATGATGACCTGAGAATTCTAAAGCAACAAAGAAACTTTGCTCCTGATTAAAGATCATTTACAGCACTGAGCCGAGAACCCCGAGCCGAGAACCCCGAGCCAAGAACCCTGAGCCGAGAACCCTGAGTCGAGACCCCTGAGTCGAGAACGCTGAGCTGAGAATCCTGAGCCGAGAACTCTGAGCCAAGAATGCTAAGCCGAGAACCCTGAGCCAAGAACTCTGAGCCGAGAACCCTAAGTCGAGAACCCTGAGCCGAGAACTCTGAGTTGAGCACCCTGAGCTGAGAACCCTGAGCCGAGAACACTGAGCCGAGAACCATGAGCCGAGAACCCCGAGTCGAGAACGATAAGTTGAGAACGCTGAGTCGAGAACCCTGAGCCGAGAACTCTCATTCGAGAACGCTGAGCTGAGAACCCTGAGCCGAGAACCCTAAGTCGAGAACCCTGAGCCGAGAACGCTGAGTCGAGAACGCTAAGTCGAGAACCCTGAGCCAAGAACGCTGAGCTGATAATGTAGTGTGTAATGATTATGTGTATTGTGTAGTGATTAGTTAATGTGATAAGCGTGCATTGTGTAGTTATTAGTATGTATGGGGCAGTGATTAGCGTGTAGTGTTTGGGATTATTGTGAAGTGTGTATTGTGTAGTTATTAGCGTGTATTGTGTAGTGATTAGTGTGTAGTGTTTGGGATTATTGTGAAGTGTGTATTGTGTAGTTATTAACGTATATTGTGTAGTGATTAGTGTGTATAGTGAAGTGATTAGCGTGTAGTGTTTGGGATTATTGTGAAGTGTGTATTGTGTAGTTATTAACGTATATTGTGTAGTGATTAGTGTGTATTGTGAAGTGTGTATTGTGTAGTGATTAGTGTGTAGTGTGTAGTGTTTGGGATTATTGTGAAGTGTGTATTGTGAAGTGTGTATTGGGTAGTTATTAGCGTGTATTGTGTAGTGATTAGTGTGTATCATTGTATTTTGTAGTTCTTCAGGTCTGCTTGTTTTTCCTCAGTGGCGTCTCGTTTTGTGTCTGTAATAAACGTGTATAATTTTTGTCATCGTCTTTTGTCATCAGCCTCAGGAGTGCATGTGTGTGTGCATGTGTGTATGTATGTGTATGTGTGCATGTGTGTGTGTGTGTGTGTGCATGTGCGTGTGTATGTGTGCATTTATGTGTGTGTGTGTGTGTGTGTGTGCATGTGCGTGTGCGTGTGTATGTGTGCGTGTATGTGTGTGTGTGTGTGTGTGTGTGTGTGTGTGTGTGTGTGTGTGGTATCAGAGGCCTGTTCAGCGCTGCCGTTAACGAGTGTATCGACTGGAGCGAGTGCTTGGCTTTGGGTTTTTCTCAGTGACGCTGCTGCTGCTGAGCCTCTGCACTTTTCTCATGGATTATTAGAGTTGTGACTCCTGTTCCTGCAGAAAATTCTCACAATCCAGCAGAAAGAATTCTCCCTCCCCAAATTCACTAATTCTCCCTCACGCTGCTTTATACTCACACCTTTTACTTTCTGGGTGAAGAGAAACAGAAACAGCAACACAAAACTGCACTGCACTGCAACTCGACTAATCACTGAGATTAAAAGATACAAAACATGCATAAGTGCTCACACAGACATCAACCAATCACACACTGCAGTGTATAGTGTG
>NC_060900.1:680600-730600 GCF_014805685.1 Silurus meridionalis | reverse complement strand
ATTTATTAGAATATAGTAAAAATAGTAATAATAATAATAATAATAATTAATGTAATAAGAAATAAAGGTTTTTTTTCAAAATTTTGTATTAGTTCTACACTTTTCCATTCGTTTAATTATCTTTTCTTTTTATTGTTTAATTCTTTGTATTTCTGTTTGATTTGTTTGCGTGTTTAAACAGCAGCATCAACAAGTTCAGACTCACACACACTTCTTTCTGAACATTTTCTGAGTTGGTTCTGACACACACACACACACACACACACACTATACACACACACACACACACACACACACACAACGCCTGGGGCCACACCATATGTTCACACACAGCCCTTCCAATTAACTATTGATGGATTCGTCTCATTCTCCAGAATAAAGAAAAAAAGAAGAACAGAAATCTCTCTCTCACACTCTCTATCTCTATCTCTCTCTCTCTCTCTCTCTCTCTCTCTCTCTCTCTCTGTGCTGTACTGAAGGACAAACAAGCACAAACTCTCGACACGTCCAAATAATGACGTCACTGAGACTCTGTGTCTCACTGCGTCACTTTTCCTGCACTAGAAAAGCTGTTGGTCAGAATTCTGGATCCTGATTGGTCAGAAAGTGTTGATTAACTCTGTATAACAGCAGTGCAGGTTTATATTCACATGCTCCTCGTTAAAGTTGAGTTCCTCTCAGCAGAGCTGGATGAGGTTGTGTGTGTGTGTGTGTGTGTGTGTGTGTGTGTGTGTGTGTGTGTGTGTGTGTGTGTGTGTGTGTAAAGTCCAGACTGAAGCAGTTCCAGCTCTGAGCTCATCTCCAGGTCACCGTGTCTCTGTACCAGCATGGATCTGATAACCTTCCAGAAATTTCTCAGCAGGCATCAGGATGAGAGTGGGATGCGACCCAAAGCACTGGCTGGTTAAACCCGTACAGAAGGGATTTACTTACACATGCCATAATGGGCAACATTAATCGGGGTGGTGGGTGGGGGGGAAGGGGGGGGCTTTAATAGAGAAAGGATTAAGGGGTTTAATTTATGTTAAGAAGAAGCACCACAGCTAACGGTAGCTACAGTTCATCATCAATGAGTCACTACATCACTGAGTCACTACATCGCAGAGTCACTGAGTCATCACATCACTGAGTCACTACATCACTGAGTCACTACATCGCAGAGTCACTGAGTCATCACATCACTGAGTCACTACATCACTGAGTCACTACATCACTAAGTCACTACATTACTGAGTCTTTACATCACTGAGTCACTACATCACTGAGCCATCACATGATTAAGTCAATACAACACTGAGTCACTACATCATTGAGTCAATACATCACTGAGTCACTACATCACTGAGTCACTACATCATTGAGTCAATACCTCAGTAAGTCACTACATCACTGAGTCGAACCATTACTACACTACTGAGTCACATCCTCACTGTCCCTGAATCAGTGAGCCACTTAGTCACTGATTTGCAGACTCACTGAATCATTACGTTGGTGAGTCACTGATTTGCTGATTCGCTATTCAGTCCACCCCGATAATTCCCGGCTCGAAATGTACTTCCTTTATAACACATTATTGTATTAAAGTGAAAATGTCTAGATAAATTCACTAAGGGCTTTCAAACTTCACAGATCTTCTGAACTATCAGGGGTCTTAGAACGTGAGTTCTGGGGGAGCAGTGTAAACCCCTGAATCACTGAGTCGTCGAGTCACTGAATGTCACTGAGTTCATAATGAGCTTAGCCTGAGACACAGTATCATTTTTATACCTTTTATACTGTACGGTCTTTATCTACAGCACAGAGATATCAGTGTACACCATGCAGGAGCTCTAGCGCCACCAACTGACCAAACAACAGAGATGACTCTCCTCTCTCATTGTGCTACATTTCCATACAAATGCTGTTTTTACCATCCTGAACTTTCTACAGACTTTCTACAGACTTTCCTGAGCGACTTTCCGAGACGATTCATTTGTTAAACACAAACAAATTCAACGACGAAGTCACCAAACAGAAAGTGGAGATGTTTTTCTGACATGTTGTGCTTGAGTTTGGATTTATACGAGCGAAAGTCAGTAGGAAAAAGATAAGAAGCCAAAAACACGGAGGCTTGAGGGATCGGAAGGAACGTCTGTATCTGGAACGTTTGTACAGAAAGTTCTGGAAAGTCCTGGTGTAAGTGTGCATTATTGAAAAATGTGTAACAGAGAGCCTTTAATTTCCCGTAAAGTCTGGAGAGAAAAGGAGTTCCGCACTCCAGACCTGCTCGGCTCGGCCAAATCATAGTCTTTTAAACTGTTTCTTTCTTTACTTTTTTCCGCTTTTTTCTGAAGCGTGCTTTGGTCTGAAGGCCGAGGAGGCAGCAGGGGGCAGGCAGGCTGTAATTTGAGCAGCGAGTGGTCCGCTCAGGTATAATGGCAGAGTCTCTGCTGAGAGAAAAAGCAATGCACTTTATTCTCTGACAATCAGAACTTTCATCCCAAACACTCGCCGTCGAGCTTTTCTTCATCTCCACACTAAATTACAGCAGTTACTCTATATACACTTCTCTCACACTTTATTCTTCTCTTTCCCTCTATCCCTCTCTCATTCTTTTTATCTCTCTGTCTTTCTAGACCTCTAACGTGAACATTTTCATTCGCTCCTGTTCTGGCAATAAAACAGCAGACTTCAATAAAGATACAGAGGACAAGAAGCACTTACAATGACAGAGAGAGAGAGAGAGAGAGAGAGAGAGAGAGAGAGAGAGAGAGAGAGAGAGAAAGAGAGATGGAGAGAGAGGAGAGAGAAAGAGAGAGAGATGGAGAGAGTTTAGAGAGAAAGATGGAGAGAGATGGAGAGAGAGTTGGAGAGTTGGAGATGGAGAGAGAGAGAGAGAGAGAGAGAGAGAGAGAGAGAGAGAGAGAGAGATGGAGAGAAATAGAGAGAGAGATGGATAGAGATGCAGAGAGAGAGAGAGAGAGAGAGAGATGGAAAGAGAGAGAGCGAGAGAGAGAGAGAGAGAGAGGAGAGAGAAAGAGAGAGTTTAGAGAGAGAGATGGAGAGAGAGAGTTGGAGATGGAGAGAGAGAGAGAGAGAGAGAGAGAGATTGAGAGAGAGAGAGAGAGATATAGAGAGAAATGGAGAGAGAGAGAGAGAGAGAGAGAGAGAGATGGATAGAGAGAGAGAGAGATGAGAGAGAGAGATGGAGAGAGAGAGGGAGAAATTGAGAGAGATGGAGAGAGATGGAGAGAGAGATGGAAAGAGAGAGATGGTGAGAGAGAGATGGAGAGAGAGATGGAGAGAGAGAGATGGAAGAGAGATGGTGAGAGAGAGAGAAGGAGAGAGATGGAGAGAGAGATCGAGAGAGAGATGGAGAGAAAGAGAAGGAGAGAGAGATGGAGAGAGAGAGAGATGGAGAGAGAGATGGAGAGAGAGAGAGATGGAGAGAGAGATGGAGAGGAGTTCTGTGTACAGTGTAGGATGTTAGAATCAGGTGTTGATTAATGAGTTAATTAATGGGAAACTTCATCACTGGTGTTAGTTGAAGGTTGTTAAAGTCTGAGATTACACACACACACACACACACACACACACACACACACACACACACACTGGTCACAGGCAGTTGAACAGCCAGAGGCTGATCTGTTAAACAGAGAAACAAATCCGACACACAATCAATGCAGTGTGTGTGTGTGTGTGTGTGTGTGTGTGTGCGTGTGTGTGTGTGTGTGCGTGTGCGTGTGTGTGTTTGTGTGTGTTGTTTATCGCTTTCTTAACGCAAATTAAAACAAGAGGTAATTTGTTACACAGAACATAAAATGTAACGGCCACAGATAAACAGTTACACACTCGGGGTCTCACACACACTGAAGGGTTAAACATCACACTCGTATAATTACACCAGCTTTTTTTGGTGGAAAATATCGGTGAGGAACAGCTGCGGTCGGGAAACGTCTCGGACCGAGCCACGTCAAAGCACTTCTGAGATCTCATCTTGATCCCTCGCTCTGTGGAAGAGAAAGTGCTCTGATTGCGACTCTCTGTCTGAAACTCAGCCATGGAGTTGTGCAGATCTGCCTGAGGTTTCGTCTGATGTGCAGTTCAGAGACGCTGAAATCTCACGAATAAACACCACAGACTGTGAGAGAAATAAAGACAAACCGCTTCACACTTACAGTTAAAGAGAGACGTTTATATTCATTTAAGTTCTAATAGAAAAGAAAGCTCTTGGAATATTCAGTGATATGCAAATTAAGTACTTGTGACATAAAAATGTAAGGTTGTAAAAAAAACTATTATTTAACCCATAGATAGATAGATAGATAGATAGATAGATAGATAGATAGATAGATAGATAGATAGATAGATAGATAGATAGATAGATCTAAATATTTAAAAGGAAACACAAAGACAATTGTGATGTCAGAAGTGCCTCATTTGCATATCATTCAGCATAAGATCCTGATGCTGGTTTTGTGCATTTATTCGATTTTGTTATAAATAATTTCTCAGAATGAGATAAGTGTTAAGAAAGCCATTCACTCATCCGTTCACTCACCCCTTTTCCCCACACTTTCACTCATCCGTTCACTTACAGTACCTGTACACTCACATATTCACTCTTCTCACCTGTTCACTGTTTGTTGTTGTTTTTTCCGTTTTATCAGCGAATAAGAAATGAGGAGAGAAACTGAGAGAAACACTTGGCCCTGTGAGGAAGCCTGAGACCAGATTAATGCTGACAGCAGCATTTTCTCTTTTATAAAACATCCCTGAAGGTGGGGGAGGAAATTTCCCTGACGTAAACCGACACCATGTTTAAGTTGGAGCTCACAACGAGTTGTTATGAAACCTGATCATCTGAGACGTTTCACCCAATAACCGCACGCTGAAATTTGGGAAAAACATGGACAGAAGAAACGCAGGCGACTTCCTGATGATGGATTACATCTGTAACTGTGTGTGTGTGTGTGTGTGTGTGTGTGTGTGTGTGTGTGGGCAGAAAAGGAAAAGTTTAACCTCCGTTTTAGCAGAGAGACAGAAAATTGGCGACTGTTAGTAATAACTGCACTGCACTGTTTGACATTTCTCCAAAACAAATCACCGGAGAGCGAGAAGGAGACTTTCATTACCCCTTTTCGTCTTTATAAATGTTTCGCTGGTGAAATTCACTCTGCAGTATCTAACAATCACCCTGAGAGACTCTCCACATCACTGTTCACTATTGTGGGCGTGGCCTGAACAGGTTTTTAACTATTTTAGGTCGTAATTAAATGCAATTTCTGAGCCTTTAATGCAAACGAATGGGAACCAATGACAGGAAATAACTATACATGAGTTATTTACTTTCTGCATGCGTCTGTAAATCACTTTGCATTGTTTACTAAATCGTTCTGAATTTTATGATCATACAAAAATCTTAAAGTAACATGTTGTAATGCTCTGCGTCATGTGTGTAACACTGCACCAATTCATACCACCTGATTCAGTATGTCAGTTCTGTCATCAAATCACTCATCTCTTCCTCAGGGTTTTATTAATCTAGTTTCACAATAACACACACACACACACACACACACACACACACACACCTTTCTTAATCTATAAACTGTAAAACATTCCTGGGTGTGTTTATTTTTTAGGTCCAGACTGGCAGATTTTCATACACACTGTCAGATGACTGAAGACTCCATCAGCACCTGTCCAAACGACGACTACCAGGCCTGTCTCACCGCCTACACCGGCCTCATCGGTGAGACACACACATACACACACACTGTGAGACAATAAGAAATACAGTGAGACAGTAAAGCAGCCAATGAGACAATAAGACAATAAAGAGGACAGTAAGACAGACAGTGAGACAGTAAGACAGTAGGAGAGACAGACAGTGAGACAGTAGGAGAGACAGACAGGTAGACAGTGAGACAGTAGGAGAGACAGATAGTGAGACAGTAGGGGAGACAGACAGATAGACAGTGGACAGTAGGAGAGACAGACAGTGAGACAGTAGGAGAGACAGGGAGACAGACAGATAGACAGTGGACAGTAGGAGAGATAGACAGTGAGACAGTAGGAGAGACAGACAGTGAGACATTAGGAGAGACAGGGAGACAGACAGATAGACAGTGAGACAGTAGGAGAGACAGATAGTGAGACAGTAGGGGAGACAGACAGATAGACAGTGGACAGTAGGAGAGACAGACAGTGAGACAGTAGGAGAGACAGGGAGACAGATATTGCCTCGTCTCATTGATGTCTTTATTTGCTTCTGCTCCTCTCAAAGGGACGGACATGACTCCTAACTATGAGGACGCGAATCACTCAGACTTCTCCATCTCGCCGTGGTGTAGCTGCAGGAACAGTGGAAACCAGGAGGAAGAGTGTGAGATGTTCCTGAGGGACTTTAGAGAGAACACCTGCCTGCGTAAGTACCACAACAACTGTACTGCTTTATTCCAGAACCTGGAATCTCAGTTCCTCATTTAATCAGTCTGCTGCCAAGCCAGAAACCAGACTTCGTCTAACACAGTTTAGAGGTGAAAATGGATCAAAACAGGAAGTGATGCAGATCATGTTAAAGCATTTCAAGCCTGCTTTTACTGCTAATGTAAAAAGAGGTAACAGTTTAAACTAGCGAAAGAACGAGCAAAAAGTTTCTGTGACCCACATGTGGATGGGAGACCAAACCACAGAGAAAAAGAAATATATATGTGTGTGTATGTCAGTGAGGCGAACATTTAATGGGTCATTCCAAAAATACAGAACCCTCTTTTGGTTGGTAAAACCCTCAGACCTGTGAAGAACACATTTGGTTTATTTAACACCTGTAGGGGCTTTTCAAAGAGCTTAAAGTGTTACATGTCCCTCATGGCTTCATCGACTGACCAGTGAAGCTGTTGTTGGAGCCACACAGGGGATAATTATGTTCTGGATTTGTTCTGCTTCGTTCCTCGTCTGACAGTCGAATATTCCTGATGGACTCTGCTGCTGTAAGTGCATGAAGGCGTAATGGATCACGGCGGTTTAGAATCAAAGCTCAGGACATGAGTGTGTACTCAGAGCGTGTCAGTTAGGAGAAATTTGAGCTGATGTTCATTTCAGGGGTCAAACACTGTGGGACAGGCAGATCCATAAACCATTTCCAGGAACAACATCTGGACAAAATAATGATATCCTAATAATAAGTCTAATCAAGATCAGAAGAATGTAACTTTTTGGAAATGAAAATCGAGCACTGATCATGTGGGTTTCCTTCAAACATCAATATACTAAAAGTGATAGTTTGTGGACTCTTGAGGATGAACAAGACCACCACTGTGCCTTAAAACCCCAACTGCTTCAGGCAGTGCTGCTCTGTTAGCGGCCGTTGTGTTCGGAAGCATAACAAATTCTGTAGTAAAATGGATGAACTCGGTGCTTTATTGGTTCAAAAAGCTGTTCTGTTTATCAAAATCTTACAACTTACAATGATCCATTGTAAAGGTCTAACGATTAATCGGGCCAATTTTAGGCATTTTTTTTATTAATCAGCATCGACCGATTATTAGACTGGTGCATCTGACACACTAAACCGTGCATGTACATTCTGCACTTGCGTGAGAGAACAGAACTCTTCCATACCAGCAGGTGGCAGTAGTCTGTATTCTTCATCCAAACAGGGAAAGCGGAAGAGCTAAAACTGTAGTGTTTACACCTGCCGCAATCAACAGAGTCCTAAAGCTCTTTTTAATCACGTCTGTTGCAAAGATGAGAGCAAGAATACAAAGTGTCTGTGCGTTCTCTCTTTACTCCGTAATTGTTTGCTTCAATGAACACACCGAGAAAGTAAAGCTGAGCGATGCTCAAAAACCACCAGACGTCATGGTGGTCCTACAGCCATCATTCTTCGTTCTTAATCATTAGTTAAATATGATGCAACTTTTGGAACTGTTTTGTTAGTGAGCCTTTAACCAAAATAATAATCAAAACATGTTTCATTGAAGTAATTTTCCGTATCACTTCTCCTTAATTAACTGTTAGATTGAATGAGATGAAGGTGGGAATCGCCCAAACGCATCAGCTAAAAAATATCGGTATCATAATCGGCTGCTCTGATTTCTGAATATCAGCAGCGGTATTGGCCAGAGAGAAGTGCGTATCGGTCCACCTCTCATCCACTGCATTTGAGCAAAACCCGCTCTGCATTCCATCATATTCTGGTCTTCCATTAAATACATGTAAATCCATAATTAAAGCACAGCGAACAATCACAGCTGAAGGTTGTAATTATAAATTATAGTTCCTCCACGAACCTGCCATTAGCATGCAAAGAAAGACTTTTCTCTACTCCATTTATAAATGTGATAATAGAGCTGTCTATAAAAGAAAACAGATCTATAGCAGATGGACGGCATGTGTGAGTCTAAGATCCTGTCTATAAAGGGTGATTTGTAACGCTCAACAAACCTCTTATAGATACTGAGGGTCCACAGTAGAGCAGGGGCTTGTCTTGAGAAATTGAGATTCAAAGCAATTGTTCCTAGTTTGAATCCCAGAGTTCTGCCAGAGATCCACTCTGTATCTTGAACAAGGCTCTTAACCTTTATCCTGCTCCGGGGGCACCCCATCACGCTGCCCTCTGCCCTGACCCTGACTTCCTAACAAGCTGCACTACTGTACATGAAAATGTAACAATAAAGTCTGTCTGTCTATGAAAGAAACCAGATCTATAGACCAGATCATGGAGGTTATGACTCTGAACTCTGACCTTGAGTTTCTAACAGACTTGGGGTTTGTGAAGCAAAGAATTTCACTCTACTGTATTAAAGAAACCAGGTTTATTGATCAGATCTGAGTAAGGCATGGCTCATACGTAATCGTCTGATACGCTGTTGGACCCCCTGACCAGGGCACTTTGCTCCACATGTGCTCCAGGGGTAATGAATCATCTTTGACCTTGGCTTCCTAGAAAGTTATGATATACTGAGGCAGAGATTCACCTCGATTGTACTTTTATGTATGACAGTAAAGACTGTGTTTGGTGTCTATGAAAGTCTTCACTGTCAGTAAGAAACCACACAGAGGGATTCGGGTTCGGGAATTTCCTGCCATTATGTAGATTTGATGAATAAGCTCAGACATGCTGAGAAACACATCGTTTTGTCTATCAGGGGGTGGAATTGAATAAGCCAGAGTAGGGAATTAAGGAACAATGGATGCTCAAAAAGGAGGGTTTTGGGAGACTAGAATCATCGGAAAATCAAAGAAAGAGAATGAATTTGTTGAGAAATACCAGAGAAGTGAGAGTCTGACATTAGAGCCCTAGTGGCTCAGCGGTAATGGCCCTGGGTTACTGGTCATAAGGTTGGGGGTTCAGCCCCCGGCACGGCCGAGCCGCCACTGTTAGACGCCTGAGTGAGCAGAGTTTCAGGAATAGGGTCTTATAGATATTCCTTCTTTGACTCTAAGGAGCCAAATAAATATTAATAATTCCTTCACAAGATAAAAAGGTAAATATATTTAAGAAGGTCATACATTAATATCATTTACCAAAATGTAAATCAAACTGAATCACTTGTGTATCGTGACTCTTAACCCTTGTTTGTGACTATGCCATCGATGTTCTGCTCTGACCTCAGCATGGCAGCCAGCCTCTAAAACAACACAGGAATAATAAACACACATGGACGTTGCATCACGTAGCTACAGTGGGGAAAATAAACACCCTGCTATTTTTCAAGTTCTCCCACTTAGAAATCATGGAGGGGTCTGAAATTGTCATCGTAGGTGCATGTCCACTGTGAGAGACATAATCTAAAAAAAAAAAATCCAGAAATCACAATGTATGATTTTTAAACTATTTATTTGTATGATACAGCTGCAAATAAGTATTTGAACACCTGAGAAAGTCAATGTTAATATTTGGTACAGTTTTGTACCAAATATTGCATTTGTTTGCAATTACAGAGGTCAAACGTTTCCTGTAGTTTTTCACCAGGTTTGCACACACTGCAGGAGGGATTTTGGCCCACCTCCACACAGATCTTCTCTAGATCAGTCAGGTTTCTGGCCTGTCGCTGAGAAACACAGAGTTTGAGCTCCCTCCAAAGATTCTCTATTGGGTTTAGGTCTGGAGACTGGCTAGGCCACGCCAGAACCTTGATATGCTTCTTACAGAGCCACTCCTTGGTTATCCTGGCTGTGTGCTTCGGGTCATTGTCATGTTGGAAGACCCAGCCTCGACCCATCTTCAATGCTCTAACTGAGGGAAGGAGGTTGTTTCCCAAAATCTCGCAATACATGGCCCCGGTCATCCTCTCCTTAATACAGTGCAGTCGCCCTGTCCCATGTGCATAAAACACCCCAAAGATGATGCTACCACCCCATGCTTCACAGTAGGGATGGTGTTCTTGGGATGGTACTCATCATTCTTCTTCCTCCAAACACGTTTAGTGGTATTATGACCCAAAAGTTCTATTTTGGTCTCATCTGACCACATGACTTTCTCCAATGACTCCTCTCGATCATCCAAATGGTCATTGGCAAACTTAAGACGTGCCTGGACATGTGCTGGTTTAAGCAGGGGAACCTTCCGTGCCATGCATGATTTCAAACCATGACGTCTTAGTGTATTACCAACAGTAACCTTGGAAACGGTGGTCCCAGCTCTTTTCAGGTCGTTGACCAGCTCCTCCCGTTTAGTTCTGGGCTGATTTCTCACCTTCCTTAGGATCATTGAGACCCCACGAGGTGAGATCTTGCATGGAGCCCCAGTCCGAGGGAGATTGACAGTAATGTTTAGCTTCTTCCATTTTCTAATGATTGCTCCAACAGTGGATCTTTTTTTCACCAAGCTGCTTGGCAATTTCCCCGTAGCCCTTTCCAGCCTTGTGGAGGTGTACAATTTTGTCTCTAGTGTCTTTGGACAGCTCTTTGGTCTTGGCCATGTTAGTAGTTGGATTCTTACTGATTGTATGGGGTGGACAGGTAAATAATAATAATAATAATAAATAATAATAATAATAATAATAATAAATAAATAGTTTAAAAATCATATATTGTGATTTCTGGATTTTTTTTTTTTAGATTATGTCTCTCACAGTGGACATGCACCTACGATGACAATTTCAGACCCCTCCATGATTTCCAAGTGGGAGAACTTGCAAAATAGCAGCGTGTTCAAATACTTATTTTCCTCAGTGTATGTGGACATTGCTAGCATGGCGGAGAAGAAAAGCAATACAGCACAGTATATTTAAAACGGGATGAGTATCAGTATTAGCCACTCGTTTGGCGGTAGGATTACTGCTTTATCTGAAATCCTTGGACATGTCCTTCAATTCATAAAAATAATCCTAATCCAGGATGCACCTTTGCATCTTTCCACAGGTAATGCTATTCAGGCGTTCGGGACGGACATTCCAAAGACAACAGCATCAACAAACTCTGATGTTCCTCGCACTAACCCTACTGCCTACCCCAACATCACCAAACCCGAATACGAGGTGAGTGTTCCACTGTTTAGATGAACCCTAATCATAAACATAGATCTAATCCTGGTTTATCTTAAACAGCAGCATCTTCTGCTAATTTACTTATAGATTAATTTCTCATGTAATTCAAAAGGCCATGAATGCAAATAAAGAAGGAGAAACATCTCCTTCAGCATCCAATTATGTTTGAAGCCTTTTGTTCCAGCTGGTAACTGGGAGAAAATGAGTATGATGGTGGAAACCTGCCAGCTGTTGCCAGGAACAATGGAATAAATAAATTAGCTGGGGGAGATTGCTTTAACAGGAACAGGAGATTGAAATAAATACTTGTTACTCTTTAAAGTATGGATTGTAGACCAAGTGCAATAGATTGTGGAGAAAAATCCATGCTAACTGCGTAACCGCGCGTCCTATAAAATAATGCTCGTTCGCTTTTAAAGTAATGATTTTAATAGCGATAGTAATCATTGAATCCGGTGTACGAGCACGACACGCACGCTTCCTAGCGACGTTACACAAACACGCCATCCTATTAAAAACGGGAAAACATATTTACACACAGTGTTTCCCTGGCGACGCATTCGATCAGCGCGGCGTGTCCGATTCGAGGACTAATCACGCCGTGAATGCAAATCAGACCCGAGCAGATAATAAATGAGTTGACATTTTGTCCATTGTTTCTGCATTTTGCCCAGACAAACACAAAACACTGGCTTCTTTTCTCCAGTGTGTGTTTGCTTTGGCTGTCGGTAAACAGCCCTCCTGAAGCGGTGATGGGCCTCTAATTAACGTCTGAAAGAGAAACGAGTTAAAGAACGAGTGCAGAGGAGAACAATACAAACAGGAAACTGCTGAAAAATGTGTCCTCTCGCCAACCCTCAGGGGGACGGCACGATAGATGCCAGTATTGACTCGGCGGTTGTGTGTCTGGCCCACAATTTATGGCAGATATGGTAATTAGCGAATGCAGGACAGAAGACGCATTCATGCAGGAAGTTTATAATTAGAGATCGCCTGGAGGGAGCCGAGCGCAGACATTTTTTACATTTCCTGCCGCATTTCAAAAGCCTGTCAGTCGCGCATCGAGGATTCGACTCAACTCACAGTCTCCATAACTCTCTCCCAGTCCTGCTCGGGATTTTCAAAAGAGAGGGAGAGAGGGAGAGAGAGAGAGCGAGAGAGAGAGGGAGAGAGAGAGAGAGAGAGAGAGAGAGAGAGAGAGAGAGAGAGACAGACACCCCAAAAAAAAACTTGATCATGCTCCTGGCTCTCATCTTCTCTCCCTCTGACAGAAATCTCGAAGTGATGTTTCCTTCAGACGTTCCTCCTGACATCCTGCTCACTTCACAGCCTGGAAGTACATCGTTATAATGCTGTTGCATCACTACGAGAACTTAAATTCCTAATATTCCTAAACATAACATCACCATCGTGCCTTTTAAAGCACACAAACTTCACTGCTGTTTGCCTTCTGTTCCAGAACTTCAGTGTTAAAGAGTTCTGTTCCACTTTATTTATTATACTCTCAGTAAAGCAATTAGATAGTGCAGTTCTGACCTACGTGCGTTCCCACGTCTGCGTTTTCATCACCGGGAGCAAACGTGAAATTCTGTGTGAATCTCGGCAAACGACAAGATCAGGAAGACCTTCGAGGAGCTCAACCCCTGAAAATGTCAAAACCGTCCGGCAACTCGTGCAAGATGATCGTCAGAGAACCACAGTACACGTTCCAGAAGAACAATGGGGGCGCTGTTTTAACGATAATAGTATGAAAGTGTAGATAAATAAAGTCCTTCTTGTAAACAGAGCGAATCTCAGAACTTTTGATAGCAAGTCGTAGCGTTAAACACAGTTAGTGAGTTTGTTTTTTAGGTGTGTTTTCCTTCACACCATTTCAAAGTCTGTAAATCAGTCAAGCACATTCATCCTGTCTTACATTAAATAATACAGAATCCTAACGCTCCTAAGACACTGTGGAACATCTTGCATGATCATGGAACACACTCCTCGCACTGAAGTAAGCACTGAACGTTCTCCGCTAACGCCAGCTGAAATCCTGGCGGTCCAGGTGCTCACACTCCATCAGCACTTTTAGTGTGAAGAGTGTGAAGAATTGAACAGGCTTCCGCACGTGCTAATGTGTGTTTGGGGAAAGGAAAACAATGTGAGACAATGTGAGACAATGCTAAACGCCAACGATGGAATTAGTGCAGATGTAACACGCTTCATCACGTCGAGTTCATTAGCATTTAATCAGCGGGCGTCCGAGCCGTCGATCTAATCTACAAAAAATATTTACAATCGACACGTCATGCTGTGAGAATACGGTTCACGTTATTCCTGTGACGTGTGAATGCTGGGGCTCATTACGTTCCCTCAAGCTCATCATTACATACCATCATAAAAACTGGTATCTGACGCGATGTCACTTCCTGTCCGATGTCACGTGTTTTATCAGCTCTTACAAAAAGCGTTCACGTTAGCGGGGATTCGTGGCTCTAATGGCTCCCCCCATTTTACATTTAAAAAGCTGAAGATAAGTGGAGAGACAGCAGATGACGGATGGATGGAGGATTTCGGCATTACAGAAAAAAATCCACTTAACATCCAGACGAAGACTTTTCACCGACCTTCACAGAGAATGATTTAGAGAGTTAGCAATAACACATTAGCATAAATTTCAATCTGAAACTGTTACTAAATGATGATAGTAAGTACATCCTAAATATAAGAGGGCGGAGCTTCCTTAATCTCATCAGCCAATTGGGAAACATACAGTTAATCATTTGATAACTTCAGATTTACAAATTGTGTTCAAACCGACTGAAATAAACATAAACCAATGGAAATAAAATTGTTAGCCAGTACTGCTAGCTAGACTAGCTAATCTACAGCACAGTTATGTGATGCTACATGAGTTAGCAAAGAAAGCTTAAAAGACCAAAGAGGTCAAAGTTCATCACATCTTTAATAATGGCTTGATAAAACCAGGGAAAAAGAAATAAAGAAGGTAAGAAAGACAGACAGACAGACAGACAGACAGACAGACAGACAGACAGATAGATAGACAGACAGATAGATAGATTTATTGTTTCTTGTAAGAAATGAAATCATTAACATTAGTTGTAATTGTTCGAGTTGACTAGCAGACTAGCAGACATGCATGTTTTTTGTTTTAGTTTATGCTACACAGAGTAAAATCACAGTGATGTCATAAAATGGAGATTCAGATAAAAGCTGTTCCTAAGCTTGTTAGCAGGAGAGCAACAAATCAAGCAGAATTTCTTTGTTTGTGTTTGTTTTAACGCTAACGAGACGTGTTCCTGTCGGACGCGTGGACGCCACTTTGTACTTTTTTCCTCTCAGGTTTTTTGTTGAATTTGCTCAGGTGTGAGGATTTTTTCAAAGCAAGCAGAGAAAGAGCTAATTAGCTGCGTTGAAACGCGGCGCTCGCGCAGCATATGCTCTATTTTAGGTGTGTAGAGACGATGATCTCCGCTAAGCCTCAGTGGTCTTATTGCAAATGTCAGCGTGACTCACAGCTGATGTACAACAGCGGCGTCTGGGAAAAAACTACAAAAAACAAAAACACCAGTAAGTAAGACATGTCTGATTGAAAAAAAAATTTTGGAGAAGGTAAAAAGGAGTGTCTCTTTTCTTCACTGCCAGAGGAACAAACATGAAAATTATATTCCATTATCTGAGAAGACCGACTGATGCATCAGACGCTGTGAGAGTGAGACATTAGCCTTTGC
This sequence comes from Silurus meridionalis, assembly GCF_014805685.1. Taxonomy (NCBI): domain Eukaryota; kingdom Metazoa; phylum Chordata; class Actinopteri; order Siluriformes; family Siluridae; genus Silurus; species Silurus meridionalis. The sequence goes on along the minus strand of NC_060900.1, from coordinate 715,386 downwards.
ATGGAGTGTGTGATTAGCTAGCGTAGGGAACCAGCTAGTCACAATAGTGTTACTAATCTGCTGAGTTCACTTTAGTAACAACTGAATACAATTAACAAATTTAGTGGAAAAAAACTAAGTACAGCTGAGGATGGTTCCACAAGAAGAACCTAAAGATCCATGAGGTTGCTGTAGAACACATGAAGAACATAAAGATTCATGAGGTTCTTCCATTACAGCTCCATCGTTGTTCTGGTTCAGTGATGGTGCTTAAATACAGAACTGTTCATGGAAACTGTGGTCCTGAGAACATTGTGATATTAATTACAGTCCAAAATCCATCCTTAAAGTTCATCTCAGGAAGTATTTTATTCACTGCTGTGGCTCATTATTGCTCATTAAAGATGAATTTATAGGAATTGATGATTAATTGATGCTGAAATTAATATTTTTAATTTCCTTCTCTCTGTAAAGCTGCTTTGGGACAATGTTTACTTTACAACTGACACTGAATTGATACGAAATGGAATCCAGTCATCTCTGTGTTGCAAATCAAATCTAGAATGTAAAATTCTTCTTCTTCTTCTTCTTCTTCTTCTTCTTCTTCTTCGTCTTCATTATTATTCAGGAAAATGAACCAAAGTGCAGCAACTCAAAAGGCTTCATCTGTGAAGAAGAGGAGGTAATTCATCATTTACATCAGAGAACATTTGGGGCGTTTAGTATTTGATCTTATGAACAGTTGTTTTGTTTCGAGGAGCTTTCATCTTAAACGTAAACACAGATCAGTGTGAAGATCAGTACTTGGTTCTGGGTTTAGACTTTTGTTCATCACAATATCTCAATAAACTGATCCATTCTGTTTTCTCTTTCCTGAAGGAGCCAATAAGACCTGAGGAGAACCCCGAGTGGAGCGCCTCAAACTGGAGCGCTAGACTGAAGCTCTGCATCCAGGCCTGGATACTCCTGCTGATCTTGGCTTTGGAAAACATCACCCTCTGAACTTCAGCTCTACCTGAAGTCCTCACCCTGAGGGACTTTCTTGGACCCTCCACCAGAATCCAGAATCACTTCGCTTGTCTGTGTGTCCTCTCTATACTGCAATGTTATTTCTTACCAAAAAAAAAAAAAAAGATAAACGGAACGAAACTAGAGCGTGAGAGAATCGTGAAGAGCATCTCCAGCTGAGACCAGTGCAGAACAAAAGGAAGGAGAAAAGCAGTCATTAGATGTTCAAGTAAGTTTATAATGATGACTTTGCCTCAATGTCAAGCAGGATGAACTTTCTAAAAAAGTCTCCTTAGCTTTTAATTTTGGTAAAACTGTACAGTCTCTTCTGAAAAACCTCCAACATGCCTCCAACTTCTGCCCATTTGGAACCTTGAGAATTGTATCACAGCCATAATGTTACACACACACATTCCATCTACACCCTGAAAGTGCATTTGAGGAGCACAGGGTGCTGCCAGATCTTTATACCTGTAGAAATATCATCATTATTTAATTATGCCCTTAAGCTCCTCCTCCACCCTGGACCACAGATTGTTGAGTGGTCTTTAAACTTGGATTTCAACATTCTGAGGAACACAGAGCTCTGTTCTGACCCTGAACACCACCAAGAAAAATGGGGTTACATCAAGATCTTGCAAATTCCTCCAAATAAGGAATAATGAATTCATTCCAAGATTTTGATTCCATCATTTTGAGGACACAAGGTTCTATCATGACCCTAAAGAGTGTTGTCTTTGAGTAAGACATCCATCAGTGTTTTTCATCCCACCTAACCTCAATGGATCATAGCATCCTCAGCAGAACTGGGTCCATATCCATCCCAGAGTGAACCAACACAGATTCAATCATTCAGAAGAAACAAATCAAGGCCCTGAAAAGGTCTTTTGAGGATGGCCAAAGGCTGCATTATTGTCTGGAATGCAGAATCAGAATCTCCATTCTGTGGAGAACATGGAGAGCTCTCCAACACTGGATGGATTCATTAAAAAGGATAGGTTGTACAAATTGCTTTTTTCTTCAGCTGCTCTTTTTTTTAAATCCACCATTTTTGAGAAGACCTGGATGCCCAGATTCCCTGGAATGCAACATTGAGGAGATACTTACAGCTGAACTATACCATCTTGGAGAAAGCTCATCCCTATCTTCAGCTCTTCTTCAGCATGATCTAAGAACTGAGAACTGGAGCTTCATCCAGCAGTAAAACCCTGAACTTTTGGAACATCCAAATGTTCTTAGCATATTTCTCCTGTTCCTTCTTCCAGACAGTTTGCTTTGATGATTCTTTTTTCCTCTCTTTGTCACTTCCTGTTTGTCAGTCGAGACTAATTACCTTCATCGTAATGCTTTTTTTCCACGTGAAGTGTTTGAAGTATAAATCCGTATCCTGTCTTGGCGAGAACGCGGCACGGCTAACGGCTCTCTCGTTCCTGACAGATTCTTGTGAAGGAAAAGAAAAGAAAGATGAATAGTGAAGGAATGGAGAGGAGTGACCGCTCAGAGAACTCGCTCGGGCTTGAAGTGGGCTTGCGATGCTAATGGAGCCGCCCACGTGTATAATTTAAACCTTTTAAAATCTGATTTTCTTCTTTTAAAGTCTACATAATTATAATGTGGAAAGTCTTCAAGTCAAGAACAATGATTGTGCTGAACGTCGATGTTATAATTCTCACCCGGGGAGACTGAAGGGAACGGAGCTGAGAGGAGCTGAGAGGAGAACTGATCACTGCATGATGGGACCAGTTTCATCTGGATTTCCTGAAGAATTCATAAAAAAAAAAAAAACACAGGAAAATGAAAATGCTTGGATACAATTAAAGTTGTCGTCACGGCAACTCGGCCAGAAAAGGACAAGAAAAGCAAGACAGACTTTTGCCTGCTGAACAAACACCTAACGAGAACGTCGCTGTGAATCTGAAAGATTTTGCGGCTCGCTGAAAGAAATCTGGCGGGAACTTTGCGACGATGTGGTTTTACGAACTGCGCAAGCCGCCATGGTGTAACATCATATTTAACGTTTCTACAGAAAAAAAAAGAAATAATCTTGTTGTGTTTATCCAGTTATGTGCAATCTTATTACGTGGCCTTATTTTTTTTCCGTCATCGTTCACGTGGGAGGCGCCGGAGGACCCGAGATTACAAAAAACATAACAGACTCGAACCAATGAACGTTTGTGTATATATCAATATTCAAAAAAAAAAAAAAAAACGCAGAACGATTACCAAAAGGGTTCATCTCGATGTCTAACGCATCCGTACGTGTGGAGTCGATGTTAAGCTGATGAGCTTTTCCACGTAAAGGGATAAAAAAAGTTTGCTTTACAAAACAGGAAGTATATTATAAAAAAAAAAAAAAATTTCCATTTGCTTTTTCTTTATATTAATCAGATTCTTCATTTAGACCATGTAACCTCATCAACTTGTCCATGAATGAAATGTGACTTTTTGTTCGATTGTTTGTTTTTGTTTGTTCTTTCTCATTTACATGCTTAAAACTATGATCCAAACAAGAAATGAAAAAGAAATGACCTTGACATGACCTCAATTGGAATGACAGCATGTTCCACCTCATATTCAAGAAGGTCTGAAAGATGATCGAACGTCTTCTCTGAATAAAAACCAATAAAATCTCGCGTATTAAACTGAACTGAGTTATCTCCTGTTTGATTTCGATGCTGTTTGTTTGTTTGTTTGTTTCAGCTTGTCTCCTATATATGTTTATTTCTCCCTTTTTCATGCACAGTGGGCGGGACTAATTTCAAATAAAGTGTAACGCTCGGTAATCGTTCGCTCACTCAAGCACAGAAATGTTTCCCGAACATCTTACAATTTACATAATGCAATTCAAGAACAATTTAAATAATTATTCATTAGTTAATGACAGTTCCGAATTCTGATTGGTCAAAAGCTGATGATTATTCAGATCATTTAAATAACCTTTAATGAAACAATGTCCTTCAAAAACAGTTATCAAAAGACAAACGAGTGCATCACAGATCACCAAGGACGGAGTCGCTCGTTGATGCGATCCTAATTATTTACAAATCATTAAATGCGCTCTATAACGCTGCGCTCTGATTGGCTGAAAATGTAAACAAATGTTTGGTATCTAATGATTCGGCAGTGAATTTTGGAACTTCTTTTTCCTTCTGCTGCTGTGGGAATCACAACTCGGATGTAACACACACACACACACACACACACACACACACACACACACACACACAGGAGTCCTTGCTGCACCTCAGAGCCGGAGTTGTCTGGACAGCGAGGTGAGGATATGAGTGAAATAAGGTGACTTTCATATGACAGTTACACAACCTGCAGCAGAGGTTGCTTAGAATGTCACACACACACACACACACACACACACACACACACACACACACACACACACAGGACATGGTGATGTTGTGTATCCCACAGAGGGAAGATAAGACAAACATGAAACGTGTTGAGTAAGCGCAACGTGATACGGCTTATCTTACTGCATTTCTGCTGGACGGGATGCTCTAGTTTTACACACACACACACACACACACACACACACACACACACACTGCAGATCTTCTTCTAAACACTAATGAATTATTGAGGAGGAGTAAAAAGTGGAGATGTTCTGCAGAAGGCTTGAGAAGCTGGAGAAGGAATTTTTCCTCCTCGTCTCCTTGTCCTCATTAGTGGACGTCGGTGAAATCGAGGACACGCTGCACTTCTTTATGAAGATCCTCAGACGAGATCTCAAACCACCAACTTGGAAATATTTTAAGAAACAAAAAAAAGCTTTTTATAATGAGAAACAAAACTCCTGTGTGGAGCAGAAAATTAAAACTCTTCTTCTTTCTTCTTCTCTCTGTCCAAACCACTTGCTCTTTTTTGTCTCTTTGTCCAAATTGTTTTTTGTGATTAATGATGTAAGTATGAACGCTGGTGCAGGTGAGGTGTGTTTCAGCGAACAGGGAGCTGCTTTAATCAGCACTTCATCTGCCCTTTGAGCCAGACTGCTGAGCGTGCACACACACACACATGCACACACACCCACACACACAAACACACACACACACACACACACACACACACTCGCACACACTCGCACACACTCGCACACACACACACACACACACACACACACACACACACACACACTCGCACACATGTACACACACACTGCACACTCGCACACATGCGCACACACACACACACACACACACACACACACACACTCGCACACACGTACACACACACTCGCACACACTTGCACACTCGCACACACATGCGCACACACACACACACACACACACACTCGCACACACATGCACACACACACACACACACACACACACACACACACACACACACACACACTCGCACACACAGCATGCTAATCACAGCACATACACACTCTCCCTATAAACTATAATTACACTCATGGAAGTCTGAATTGCGTGTGAACTAATCAACACACACCGTTTAGTTTTTGTCCCGTTGTGGTTTCGCTCGAACGGTGTCTTGTTTGCGTTGTGTAACAATGTAGCGTTCCGCTAATTCTCTGATGAATATAAACTCTGCTCTTCCTAATGAGATGTTTTACTGGAGAAAATAAATGATCTAAAACATCATAGAATACTATTTCTGTACGAACGGAACTGAGCGAGAGATCAGTCTGAGATATCAGTCTCTGAGGGAACAGTCTCTGAGAAAGTCTCTGATGGATCAGTCTGTGAGGGAACAGTCTCTGAGGGATCAGTCTCTGGGGGATTAGTCTGTGAGGGATCAGTCTATAAGGGAACAGTCGTTAAGGGATCAGTCTCTGAGGGATCAGTCTCTGAGGGATCAGTCTCTGGGGGATTAGTCTATGAAAGTCTCTAAGGCAGCAGTCTCTGAGGGATCAGTCTGTGAGGGATCAGTCTATAAGGGAACAGTCGTTAAGGGATCAGTCTCTGAGGGATCGGTCTGTAAGGGAACAGTCTGTGAGGGATTAGTCTATGAGAGATCAGTCTCTGAGAGACAGTCTCTGAGGGATCAGTCTCTGAGAGATCAGTCTCTGAGGAAAAAGTCTCTGAGGGATCAGTCTGTAAGGGAACAGTCTGTGAGGGATTAGTCTATGAGAGATTAGTCTCTGAGGGAGCAGTCTCTGAGGGAGCAGTCTCTAAGAGAACAGTCAGATTTAATTAATGTGTTTATTTTATTATAGAAATTTATCATAAGTGAATATTAAACACCTAATAAAAATGTGTGTGTGTGTGTGTGTGTGTGTGTGTGTGTGTGTGTGTGTTTCACCCTCTGGCTACACGAGCACTCACAACTCGCATCTTGATCGCCGGCTGAACTTCATCCAACCTCAATTATCTCCCCATTAACACCAGTGCTCATTAGTGTGTGTTAATTAAGTGTGGGTTATTATCTGAAAAACACACACACACACACACACACACACACACACACACACACACGTTTGTCAATCTCAGCTGCATTCGTTCGTCTCCTTTATTAAATAATGATTATTTTATTTAATGAATCATTTTACACTCAGATCTCCATCTGTCATCTCACAGCTCTGTTTATTTCATTACAAATCATTACCGAGAAAAAAAAGACCTCGAGACGAGAGAGGAGACACACACACACACACACACACACACACACACACGCACATCATCATCTTGAGCCATCTTGAGTCTGGAAAAGTCTAGAAACCTTCTGCAATTTAAAGTGCAGTAATGAACACTGACAGTACTGAAGGTGAGGTTGTGTTTAATTAAAGCTGCAATCCAACAGGAAGTAGAAACAGGAAGTTTCTCCAGAACAGTGCTTCAGGATCAGGGAGTGAATGAAAAAAAAATCCCAGAAGAGCTGCTGTGGTTAGCGCTCCAGCTGTGAGCCGCTGTGAGGGTCTTACATCGCACTGTCAATCTCGAAGGTGAAGAGTTCCCAATCAGAAATTCCAGGTTGAGGAGGTGAAATTCAGTTGCATTTCCATCTGAAGTTTAGAATTTACAAGTTATAATCTTCATTTAAATTCCTTATCCCATAGAGTCGACCCCTGGTAATTTACGACTCGAAAATTTGTGGGTTCTCATTTGGAAGGAAACTAACAGCATGTTGTGGGTTATTTTAAAAATTGCGGGAATCTGCAGCGGAACCAAATGTTTAGGAACGTTAGGATTAATATTTTGTTCTAAAAAATTTAATACAAATCTTTTTAAACACATTATTGTATTAAAGTGACATAATGTCTAGATTATTTCAATAAAGTACAAATTGGGTGCGTCCAAAATTAACTGATTTTACAGAATTTCCAGTTGGACCAATATATATACCCATCTCCTAATCCTTATTCCCTAATCTCTAATCCCTATTCCCTAATCCCATATCCCCATCTCCTAATCCTTATTCCCTAATCTCTAATCCCTATTCCCTAATCCCATATCCCCATCTCCTAATCCTTATTCCCTAATCTCTAATCCCTATTCCCTAATCCCATATCCCCATCTCCTAATCTCCAATACTTATCCCATATTCCCATCTCATAATCCCTATTCCCTAATCCCATATCCCCATCTCCTAATCTCTAATCCTTATCCCATATCCCAATCTCCTAATCCTGATTCTTTTATATTTAATTCCTATCCCTTAATCCCATATTCCCATCTCTTATCGCCTATTGCCTAATCCCTCAACCCAGATTTCTAGTTCCTAACCCCTAGCTCCTAATCTGAAATCTCTAACCCCTATCCCCTAATCTTTATTCCCTAAACCCCAATTTCTAAACCCAAATCCCTAATCCCTCATTCCAAACCCCTAATCTCTACTAATAAACTCTGTTATAGGAACATTAATAACATCATGACCTGCCCAAATAATTAATCCAGTATTTATTTGGTTTGAAAAAATTGATTAAAATAGTAAACCTGTGCTGAATTAGTGACAGTGTGTGTAATTGTAATTAGTAGGTCTAAAATAACGAAAACGAAGGACAAGCTATCTGTGATGTCACCTCATCAACAGCTATCGGCTGATCGGGTTTAAGCTTCAAGCCCCGCCCCTTTACCCAGAGTTCCCTGCCAATCAGAGCTGCTGCGATGTCGGATCGTCCTTCCGAATCGAAATCGATCTTTTCGTGAGAAATCAATCTAAAAATACTTTTGATTTGAGTCTTTGAGGAACTTTTTTGCTCTCAGCTATAAAAATGAAAACGCTTGACGTAGCAGGCTGTCAGAAAAACCCGCGCTGGCAACTAATCAACGTCACCGAAAAAATGCCTGTGGAGGAAACAAAAAGTGATGGATAAGACACTTTGTGTCACCCACTGTGGTAGCTGATTGTTTATATAAAAAAATGATGTGTGTGTGTGTGTGTGTGTGTGTGTGTGTGTGTGTGTGTGTGTGTGTGAAGGAATCCATGATTGCCATTGATTAGCTGGTGCTCATTTAATGATGTCATAATGATGTAAACAGCTTTAATGAGAACATTTCTACAACGACGTCTTCATGTTTCTTTTGTTTCAATGCATCAAACTTGGTGATGTAACTGTCTGATGAGTTCCTTTGATCAAACAAATCCAGAACTTTATTTACATCATAAAATCCTCCCTCAGCGTGAAGAACAGCTTCACACACTCTCAGCATTCGGACACTTTGTTTCTCCAAACATTCAGCTGAAATATTTTGCTTTTTCTCTTGTAAAACTCTTCAGAGATGTTCTTCACTAGATGGAGATGTTTCTTCATCATCTCAGAGCAGTTCAGTAGGATTGAGGTGTGGTGATTGGGCAGGTGGTTTCATGAGAGATATCACTCCAAATGTCTGTCTGCTCTCAAAATAACACGTACAGAACTCAGACATGCGCTTCGGTTTATCATTGTTGTACGGTGAAGTCGCTTCCAATGAGCCGCAGTCCAGATGGAACTGCATGATGATGAAGTCTGGAATAGGAGACGTATTGGTTCCTTTTACTTATTTAACTATTTGTATGTAATGAGTTAGAAAGATCTCCAACCGAAACGTGTGAAGTGTAACATGACGTAACTACATCCTATCTACATTTTATCCTGAACCTCTCATTATCTGACAGTTTAATAAAAAATAAATATCTTTATTTTACCAGGTTTGTTGCATATAAAATAAAAAAGCAGGAAGGTAAATCTCAAAAACCATAAAGGAGGAGTTTCCACACTTTTGGCAAGTACTTTTGGACGGACGGAAGAACAGACAGACAGACAGACAGACAGATATCCTGAAAGGTTGTTTGTAGAGGAACTTTCACGCTTAAAATGTTCTCCTGAAACCTGTTCTGTGTCTCCACATTGAAGGAAGTTCACAAGTTCTGAAGGACGTTTAATTGTTCATATTGGATAAAACGGGTTAAACGCAGAGCTGTAGATGTTCCAGTCGTGTGAAATTGTGTGGTTGTCATTAGCGGGATTGTGCGGCTGAAGAACCCGAGTCCGCTCATCTTCACGCTCCTGATGGAATTGAAATGGAGCTCACATATTGCTTCAATTACCTCCAAATTCCCTGCCAGGGTGTGTTCAAAGCGACGTGCGGGAAAAAGATGAAAGCCAGAAGAGGAACATGGAGACTGCCTCGAGTTAAAAAAAACACTTATCTGAGTAAACCTTGTTCAAAGTTCTCCTGAAATGACGTTCTATTAACGGCGAGAAGTTCACCTGCAGCAGGGACGGCTTTGAACACAACACTTTGAGAAGGAATGAAAGAAGACGAGCAGTTTGAGAGCATAAACGTCTATTTTCTTCTCCAGCTTTAATCTGCCACTTAACAAACAGATCTTTTATTTTTTTCCTTTTAAAAGAGTTTGCTCATGTGCCTCCAAATGTCAAGTAAGGTCATGTGAAGGTTGTTCTCATGGCCCATACAGGTGCTGAACATCTGTTAGCAAACAGCCTCATTAGCAGTTCAGCTCTGATGAAATCTTGGATCCTGATTGGTCAGAAGGTGTTAATTAATTCTCTATAACAGCAGCGCAGGTTTATACTCATACGCTCAGGGACGTGTACGGCGTTTTTCTGGTCATGTGATGTAACGAGCTGCTCAAGGAGAAAGAATAATGAGACAATGGAGAGGAATGGAGTGTTTATAGATGCTATAATGGAACTATAAGGAACTATTTTTATTTCTGATGTTCAACAGAAGTGTAACTCTAAACAGATAGAAATGTTCAGGTGGTGTGAGAGGAACATAACACTTGTGTACATGCTGTTAGAGGAAAATCATCAACCTCAGAGATGTGGGAGAGAATCTGCTAATAAAGGACACACACACACACACACACACACACACACACACACACACACACACACAAACACACACAATGAAGCCACATTTGTTAGAAGAAATTCAAAACAGAAAAATCAAGCTTTTGAGAGACACAAAAAAATTGAAGAACTGTGTGTGTGTGTGTGTGTGTGTGTGTGTGTGTGTGTGTGTGTGTTGAAAGCGAATGTTATCATGCGAATGCAAGCGCCACACAGAATAAATCCACATTTCACACTTTGTCACAGGAACGAGAGAAAATGAAAAACTCTGACTTTTTAATGTCGCATCGCAATATTTATTTATTTGTTTGTTTGTTTGTTTGTTTGTTTTTATTAGACCCTAAGCCACGGGCACTAACGCACAATACACCTGACACTAACACACAACACACCTGACACTAACACACAATACACACCTTACACTAACACACAACACACCTGACACTAACACAAAACACACACCTGACATTAACACACAACACACCTGACACTAACACACAACACACACCTTACACTAACACACAACACACCTGACACTAACACACAATACACATTACACTAACACACAACACACCTGACACTAACACACAATACACACCTTACACTAACACACAACACACCTGACACTACCACAAAACATACACCTGACACTAACACACACACACCTGACACTAACACAACACACACCTTACACTAACACACAACACACCTGACACTAACACAATACACACCTTACACTAACACACAACACACCTGACACTAACACACAATACACACCTTACACTAACACACAACACACCTGACACTACCACAAAACATACACCTGACATTAACACACAACACACCTGACACTAACACACAACACACACCTTACACTAACACACAACACACCTGACACTAACACAAAACATACACCTGACACTAACACACAACAGACCTGACACTAACACACAATACACACCTTACACTAACACACAACACACCTGACACTAACACACAATACACACCTTACACTAACACACAACACACCTGACACTAACACAAAACATACACCTGACATTAACACACAACACACCTGACACTAACACACAACACACACCTTACACTAACACACAACACACCTGACACTAACACACAATACACACCTTACACTAACACACAACACACCTGACACTAACACACAATACACACCTTACACTAACACACAACACACCTGACACTAACACAAAACATACACCTGACATTAACACAACACACCTGACACTAACACACAACACACACTTACACTAACACACAACACACCTGACACTAACACAAAACATACACCTGACACTAACACACAACAGACCTGACACTAACATAAAACACACACCTTACACTAACACACAACACACCTGAGAGTAACACACTGTCCAGTTTAAGTGTAAAAGTGTTGTGTAACAGTGTTGTGTTTTAATGCTGTGTAAATGTGATATAAACAGTGTTTTGTAATAGTGTTGTGTAACATTGTTTTTATAGAGGTATTGTATAGTGGTGTTGTGTAACAGTGTTTTGTAGTAATGTTGTGTATCAGTAACAGTGTTGTGTAATATAATTGTGTAACAATGTTGTCTAAAGGTGTTGTTTAACAGTATTGTGCAGTGGTGTTGTGTAACGGTGTTGTGTAACAGTGTTTTGTAAAGGAATTGTGTAGTGATGTGTAATGTTATTATGCAGTGGTGTGTAATGGAGTTGTGTAGTGGTGTGTATTAGTGATGTGTACCAGTGTTGCGTAACAGTGTTGTGTAGTGGAGTTGTGTAATAGTGCTGTGTAATAGTGTTGTGTAAATGTAACTTAAACATTGTGTATTAAAAAAAGCCTCAGTTTGATTACTAACAATAAAAATCCTTTTATTTTTCACTTTTCCACTTTAACTTCAGGAATGAGGCCCAGGTTCATTCTCTCATAATCACACTAATACACTTCTTACCTGCGGCTTCCCCCTCCACACACACACACACACACACACACACACACACACACACACACACACACACACTTTATTGATGGAGTGAAGGCTGAAGGCTTTGAACAGTCATGCATTTAAAGTGAGCTCATTAATCTGAGAAAGTGATGGAGAGAACTGCACTTGAGAGAATGTTAAAGAGCACACACACACACACACACACACACACACACACACACACACACACACACACCTGTACAGCGCTTTAGTTCCACAGTAAACAAATCACACTGAGATTTTATTTATTTTTAACTCTGCAGTCCGTTTCCTCGGTTTTTAAACATTAATCAATCAAACATTTCCCCGAACACGTCTTCTGATTTATTTCTCTTTGGATGAATGTTGTGTGGATCTTGAGAAAAAGAGAAGCTGCAGTCAGACGACTGAAATCTGCTGAAATAATTAATAACCCAAAAAAACATACTTGGGACCTTCTGGAATCATCCATAATCAAATATAAAACACAAATTATGTGATTTTGACTTTTTGCTTTTATTTGATTTTTTCGAACTGTTTCTTCTCAGTTTTATTTCTTTGATATTCTATTTCTTACTTCTAGACCCTTTATATACGTATATACATATTAAAACAAATCTGAAAACACTTTTAACCATAAAGCGTATTAGATCATTCATGATATCACACCTTAAGATGGAAACTGGCCATTAGCTAAATTCAGTACGATGCATCAAATGGGAACATTAATGTTAAAGTTGCACTTGGTCCCTTTGCAAATAAATTTTAATCAAAAAGTAATAAAAAGTGTTTTGGAGGAAAAGCTTCTGTTTGGAGACTTGTATGGAATCAGGTCTCAAGCAGAACCACATTAAAAGCTGAGGAACCTTTGAGGAAATTCTTAGGAACTTATTTGTCAAAATGTTTTACTATAATCATAGAAAGATTTATATCTTATATTCTACATTTTCTTCAGTTTTTGTATCTCTGAGGAACTCAGGTCTTACACAGAACCCTTTAACCGAGGTCTTCATCTTCAGGAACAAAGAGATCCAATTAGAAACCCTTTAAAATCCAATTAATATAACTTGGATTGTTAAAAAAAAAATAGTTCTGCATGTGTGCACAAGTGCTTGGTCCTTCAAAAGTAATGTTCTACACACAACCTTACAACAGTACTGCTTTTTGTGAATTGGTTCTAGTTTATTAGAGAACCCTGAAATGAGGAACGCATTTCTGAAACAGAAAAAGAACCTGCTCCCAAAGGAACAAATTCTGAATTAATATATATATTTTTTTTACTTTTTAAATGAGAACTTGAAACTTTTCTGATGTAGAAACTCGCTTTGCATTCTGTAAGGATCCTTTCAGAGTTTCTTCAGATACTCCAATTACAAAGCCAAAAGAACCTTCACCAGAGGTGGTAAGAGTCCACGCATCCTTCACTCAGTAGAAGTGCAGATACTGATGATTTAAAAGATTCTGGTAAAAGTTGAAGTTCTGACTGCACTTTTTTACTCAAGTGAAAGTAAAGAAGTTTGAGCTCTGAAATCTTCTTCAGTAAAAAGTAGTGATTATTACTTCTACCTGTTTTAGTGTCGCGCTGGAGACTGAACCTCACGGCATATTAATATATTGATATAAATATTAATACCTAATAAATGTATCGAGTCTAAAGATCCACCATATAGAACATAAGAAGAGAAACTATTTAAATACAGTAACAAAGTATCTGTACTGTATTTCTTCAAAAAAAAAAAAACACTGTGTCACTGTGTAAAAGTCACTGTGCAGGACTTTCTCCAGACCAGTTCCTTAGATTTGTTACTCCAGACAGGTTATTCCAGATATGTTCCTCCAGACTGGTTTCTCCAGACCAGTTCCTTCAGATGGGTTCCCCCGGTTGTGGTGAAGACAGTGATGTAATGCTGAGAGGTGTTAAGGAGTTCTAAGATGTGCAGGTTTGGTCTGTGAGGCTGATATGATGGTATCAGGCTGCTCCAGTGCAGTTCCAAGGAGGCTGTGTGTTAGTTCTCCATGAAAGGTTAGTGTTCTGTGACAGAAAGGTTAATCTATTCGTAGTGTGATGAAGTGAAATGTCAGAGATGGTGAAGAGTTCGGTTCTGTCACTCACATTGCTCATGTTGAAGCCATTCTACATTAATGAGCTTCACACTGATCACCATCACTCACTCACTGAGGTCCTCACTGAGGTCCTCCAAAACATCCTGAGGGTGAAAACTTTCACTTAGTAAACTGTACTGTAACACACACACACACACACACACACACACACACACACAAACACACACTAAAACGTTTACTCAGTAATAATTTAACTGTACACTAATATTTATATGTTATATTTATATTAAGTGTGTAATCTTGTGTACAGTGTAAATTTATTCATTACTGGAGACTTAAAGCACTTTAGTACGTCGCTCTGGACACAGCACCAAACTGACACACTATGGCAAACAAACACACACACACACACACACACACACATTACTGTATATTCTATACATTCTTTCACCCGTTTGTGCACTTTTTTTTTATGCATTTTTTTGTTAAAACATAAATTTGTTGAAATGATGAGAAATAAATCTGCTGTAATGTGAGAGATTTTCTTTATCCTTCAGCTGATCTTCTGATGTCCTTCCTCATAACACGATTGATGGACGTGTGTGTGTCTGTGTGTGTGTGTGTGTGTGTGTGTGTGTGTGTGTGTGTGTGTGTGTGTGTGTGTGTCAGTAGTGATGGATGTTAGAAGAAGAGATGATGATGAAGTGTGGTCCTGCTGAAAGTGAACTTGATGTTGCTTCTTTTATACTGTCTTCAGAGAGAGAGAGAGAAAGAATGAGAGAAAGAATGAGATGAGAGAAAGAGTTAGATAGATAGATAGATAGATAGATAGATAGATAGATAGATAGATAGATAGATATAGATAGATAGATAGATAGATAGATAGATAGATAGATAGATAGATAGATAGATAGATAGATAGATAGATGATAGACAGTTTTTAAGATTATTTTGTGAACTTCCAACTTGTATAGGTAGTTTCTTATTTGTCTCTCTGCCCCCCTCCCTCTCTCTCTCTCTCTCTCCCTCTCTCTCTCTCTCTGAGCGGTTGAGATAAGGAAAGAGAAAATCAGCTTCAAAGACTTCAAGCTCTTTTTCATCTCTCACAATCACTGCAGGAGAAACGCTGCACAGAGCCAGGAATGAAATGTTACCTTGATCAAAATGATGCTTGTCGTGTGTGTGTGTGTGTGTGTGTGTGTGTGTGTGTGTGTGTGTGTGTGTGTGTGGCATGCAAAACACGCTACACAAGCTGTGTATGGTGGCTGTATATGTGTTCAGTTCCTCAGCAATCAATTACAGTTGCTAACATTTCTCATTTCTAATCAGAAGGAAAGTGTTGGACGTTTTAGAGAAGGAGTCTCCAGTTCCAGAGGGAACGCTGTGAGATCTTCAGGACAAGCTGCATTTACTTTTGTATTATTGAGCTGAGGAGAAAAAAAGAGAGGATATTTTCTCAAATCTCATTGAAATCTATCACCAATGAAAAATCTGAATTAAATATTAAATATCAAAAATAGTTACAAATGAAAAAGAATTAGTTTTTAAATCTGTTGCTCAATTATTTAAATTTCTCCTTGTATTGTAACGAACAGATTAATTATAAAAGATTATTTTATAAATGAAGGCCGTGTGTTCCTCTGAGCTCAGACGGAGGAACGTGGTGAGATAAAGACTCAACGCTGCACATTAGCGTGAATTCTGAGCTGCACGTCTCCTGCACGTCTTTTACACGTTCACGTGATCGGATAAAACCATGCGCTGTGTCTGCTGTGTGTTTTCTCTGGTCTGCAGCTGAGCGTGAAAAACTCTCACAGCATCCAGATCTTTCATCTCCACCACACACACACACACACACACACACACACACACACACACACTCACACACACACACACACATATACACACACACACACACACACACACACACATCACATCAACTGACTGACAAATCTTTAAGGATCTTCTCAGATGTTCTCACAGTGAGGTGCACAAGGAAGTTAAATAAATAAATAAGTTGTTGTGCATTTGATTTCTTTCCCTACAACCACATCTCTCTCTCTCTCTCTCTCTCTCTCTCTCTCTCTCTCTACCCCATGTTCCAGATGTGAAGGTTAACACACAGTATCAGGTACAGGTGAGAGTCAGGTGTTTACAGGATGAATATCAGGCCAGAGGGTATGATGAGGGTATGATGAGGGTATGATGAGGGTATGATGAGGGTATGATGTATAAAACTTTGGAAAATGGAAAGACATTTCAGTCTCCCACTCAAACCTCTCACACACTGGAGGATGCGCTTCAACACACACTTCTTTCTTTCTTTGGGATTTATTTTGACACTAAGCGCTGAGCAGTCCAAAATCTGTCTCTTTCTCCATTTCTGCCCTCACTTTGTTCCTCAGTCAGGATGAAGATCAGACGCCTGTGCAGCAGCAGAGACGGATCCGTCTGTCCAGCAGTAAATAGGAATGGACATTTCAATCAGGACTTTAAAAGGCTCGACCTCTCCATCTGAAACACACATAATTGATTTGTCGGTCTGGATTGAATTGTCTGCTAGTGAGACAAAGTGAGTGGATTTGTGCGTTAATCTTCAGGACTTTTCTTGGCTCCTCTGAGAACCTGCATGAAGGTCAGAGAAATGTCCTCACTTTGGTTATAGTGCTGCACTGAGGGACAAACACCATCTCCTCATCTCAAATACATACATTATATAACATCTTGTAGATAATGATAGCAAAGCAAATGTGTTGTTTATTTTTAATCAATGGCACTTGTATTCTCTTCATATTTAAATGACTGTTTACATGTCCAATGATTATTCACTTATCTTTATATCTAACATAGAGAGAGCCATCCAGGAGTGATAGATAGATCAAAAGAGAGAATAGAGAGATAGAGATCTCAAGAGAGAGAGTCCATAAATGTCTCCCTCCTAGCATACCCACTGTTTTCATATTTATATCTGTTAAAACCTGAGAATTGCTGAGCCAGAAACAATAGATAGATAGATAGATAGATAGATAGATAGATAGATGGATAGATAGATAGATAGATAGATAGATAGATAGATAGATAGATAGATAGATAGATAGATAGATAGATAGATAGATAGATAGATAGATAGATAGATAGATAAGCTCCTTAAATGTTATAACTATGCTATTACAGTATATTAACCTTGTATATACTAACCTAATTGGTGAGCCAGCCAGTAGCTATAATGATACTAGTCTGTGTAAATTAAACTCTGGTAGGGCCCATCACAACAAAATTAATGATTGGAGAAATTGAAAAGAATTGCACTACTATCCCTTAAACAGGATTAAGATTTATCCACATCTGGACTGTAGTGATTGTTAGACTGGTGGTTGGATATGTTACAGACATTAGTGTGATATCAACATTCAGATCAGACCCTGAAATTGTTCTAATCTGTAGCAATCAAAGATCTAGGGGAATTTCCAAATGTGCAGTGTATAGTCTTAATGCTCTACACCTCCAGGATGAGCTGATGGGCTTAACAAAGAAGTAAGAAACACAGAGTAAATATTTTCCAGTTTATTCCCTCAAGGCCAGACATCTGTCTAGACAGCGTGACAAATAATCAAATGAAAAAAATAATATGCAGAAAAAAGAATGTGGGAGTTGCAGGGTTTGGAAAGAGTGGATGCTGCAAATAAGTAGAGGCTGACTCAGACAGGAAAAGAGTGAGAGAGAGAGAGAGAGAGAGAGAGAGAGAGATGAAGTGGAGGAGAGTGAAAAGTGAAGTAAGGACAGAAAGTGAGGGATAAAAATGAAGGGAGTAAAGAAGTAGAGTCTCTCATTCCCTTTCTCTCGTCCCTCTCTCTCTCTTTCTCTCTCTCTCTCTCTCTTTCTTTCTCTCTCTCTCTCTCTCTCTTTTGCATTAATTCAGGAACATGTGCGGTGCTGTGATAAGGAACATCACTCCTCTTGTTCCTCGCGTTCATTAATCCACTGTAAACTGCAACCTGGCATTTAATGCCACACACACACACACACACACACACACAGCTAGTCTTATATGAATTAAGTAGCTGAACAGTCTGAATAAAACACTTTCCCAATGTTTATAGGAATAAAACCCAGAGGATTTCCACCCCCAACACCACGCTGAAGGAGCAGTGAGCAGGAGGACACGGTCTTCTGAACACTACAGGTCACGGAGAGAAAATAAATACAATGAGAAGATAAAAAAACCTGCAACTGTAAGGAGAGACATGCATCCAAATGACAGGGTAAAGAGTAATTTTTATTATAATTGTGATCAAATATTAACATACAGAACATGAACAGTGAATTACCCCATACATGAGCATAAAAACACAGACTGTTTCAGAAAGATTTAGAGACAGATGGCTGTATACAATAGACACAAAATAGAATGCTAGAAAAGTTAACAAATAGATAGATAGATAGATAGATAGATAGATAGATAGATAGATAGATAGATAGATAGATAGATAGATAGATAGATAGATAGATAGATAGATTTACATCTTATAGATCAGGCCAGGATTGTAGTAATAGAGAGTGGCAGGTATAGATGCTAATGTGGTTTGATCATTCAGATAGATCTGATTGTATCTCCTAGAAATTTTCACAAATTCAAACAAACATAAGCAATGAATAGGAACTTGATAGAAATGATTTGTTAAAGAAACCCATCTCTTCAGCACCATGACACAGCCGGGACCACAGGATTGTTACACTCCCTACAGTCAGGTTGTATATTTTGAAAATCACTGTAGACCTTCACTGTGTAGGTTTATCTGTTACCTTCAGATAAACCCAAGGTCAGGTCCTGTTAAACAGCAGGGAACAGGTGCACTCAGTGTGGGGGAAGAAGAAAATAAAACAGTCAGTGTGTGCCTAAAAATAAAAAACCTTTTCTACAGGACGAGTATTCCTTTTCATGCTATTCAATTAAATTCTAACATGTAACATGGTGAGCCAGCCAGGAGGGATGTACAGCTAGATGCAGCCAAACAGGTGAAGATGTGTATTTGCATGAGCTTATTGTGATTACTGTACTGCACATTCAAGCCTTTGTTCATTTTCTTTTTCAATTTGACATCATTAATATTTTTTTATACTTTTTATCTTAATATTCCTCAATATTTTCTCATTTGTCAATTTGCCCTCACTCTTTGCTATTAATGCAGTAAAGTGCATTAGTTACAGAACAGCAAAATACGCTTTCAAAGAGCATGATATCTGCCCTCTTCCACATACACGAGCTCAGAGACCCTTATATACAGTTAATATCACTCTCACTGACAGAAAAGAGAGAGAGAGAGAGAGAGAGAGAGAGAGAGAGAGAGAGAGAGAGAGAAAGAGACCCCTCCCACCCTGATGATAGTCGAGACGGATAAACGAGTAGACATATGTACATACAAACAGATAGAAAGAGATATGTCTTTATTTATCGACCTCTCTCTTTCTACCTCTTCCTCTCTCTCTCTCTCTCTCTCTCTCTCTCTCTCTCTCTCTTTCCAGCACTCTCTGATCGCTTGTTTTTTGTATGGCTGTGTTTGTATTCGTTTAAAGGAAATGCACTCAGAGGGACAAACACACAAGGGTTCATTTAAACTTGCAAAATTGTCTAGTGTATGTAATGCCCCTTAAGCGGGTATGAAAGTGGGGGGGTTTATTTAAACACACACACACACACACACACACACACACACACACACACACACACACACACACTTCCTCCTTCCCCTTTTAACTGTGTACTAAATTCTTTAAACTGAAATTACCCAATGTCAATACAACCTCCAGGTCCATGTGTGTGTGTGTGTGTGTGTGTGTGTGTGTGTGTTTATCTAATCTGTGCTGTAATGATGTCCAGGATACAACAAAAAAGTATTCCACATAAGATCTATAAACATGCCATAGTCTTGTAATTACAGCAATGATAGAGAGCCACACACACACACACACACACACACACACACACACACACACGCTCCCATCTGTCCACCTGAATATTTCACAAGACACTTTAATTAAAACTTTGCTGTAACGCCAAACACCGGGGCGACAAACAAACTGGGAGACGACGGAGAAGCAGATCACTTCATTATTCCCCTCCAGAAGGTTTTGTGTGAAGAATTAAAACATTTGCCAAAAAGGCACAAGTTGTTGACAGATTGCAACTTGACACACACACACACACACACAGAAATGATGGTGTTTGCGCTAATGTAATAATTCATATCTTAAGATGTGTAAAGAGTAAAGAGATTACAGAATGAATGTGTTGCAGGACCTCTAAGGGGTTTGTTTTAGTGATGCCAATTTCTTTCCCCTCAGATCATTAAAATACACAACAGTCACATTTCTCCTCGGGGAAATTTACATTGAAACATGAAAATTTACACTGAAACGTGCATCGTTTATTAACTCTTACAGCACAACTGATCTGCCTATTTACTTACAGCAAATTATATTTGTTCTAAAAACAACTACATTATATATATATTATATAAAAATACTGCAAAACCTGACATTTAATCCCATATGTGTTTTTTCTCCAAACTGTACAAAGCTGAAGGCACACATTTGTACAGGACGTCTTTGGATGTGGTATAATAAACATTTGCATCCACTTGAACTGGGAAAAACCCAAACCTGTTCTCCAGCCTGTTCCTGCTATAGAGCTCTGATCTCAACCCTACTGAACACCTTTGGGCCTCCTCACCTTCTCACCTAAATCAGTACCTGATATTAATAACACCCTTGTGGCTGAAAACCACCACTGTCAACAAGCACACTCCAAAATCTAGTGGAACATCTTTTCAGAAGAATGGAGGGAATTATAGAAGCAAATTTGGACTAAATGTGGAATGCAATGCTCAAAAAACACATAACAAATTGTGTCTGCAAACTTTTGCCAATATAGTGTGTGTGTGTGTGTGTGTGTGTGTGTGTGTGTGTGTGTGTGTGTGTGTGTGTGTGTGTGTATATATATATAAATATCTGCTTTTCATGGTTTGGAAGAAAGCTCTCCTGCTGTAGAGCTTTAAAACCTATTGAACACCTTTGGTATGAAGGTGAACGCTGACTGCACCCTGTCCTCCTCACCCCACCAACACTTTTGAGCACAAGCACACTCCAGAGATTTTTTTGATTGATTGATAAATGTCTGAGTCTGGATTCCCACACAGGATGTGATGTAACACTTCTCAATCGAAACACATCCTTTACGAATGTTCTTACATTTGATCCATGTAAATCCACACGCTCTCGATCTTTCCTTCCTCAGGAGGAGAACATCTGTGATTTAATTAGACGTTTATGAACATCTCAGGCCTTTGTCCCGCTGTAATGAGAGGTTAATGAAAGTGCGGCGGACTGCGCAGGCTTTAAATTGGATTAATCGTAAATAACGTGTTAAATTCGCCAGCTTCAGCCGTGAGAAATTCCGTTTCCAGCAGGGAGAGTGGGAGAGCGATTAGCTTCGCACTTAATCTCATAGCGAGGACATCCATATTTATCTCATTTCCATTCAGATTAGCCTCGTTAGCACGGCCATATTGGATTACAGCATATCGTTAAAATGATATTAAATTTGATATCAGATTACGGCCAATATTTCTGCTAATATAATCCACATGAATGTACAGCGCATTAAAGCAAGTCGTCTAACAGGTGCTCGTGTTTTTAAGCGTGAAAGATCTCTGGCAGATGGAATCCACCGCCCTTATAAATCTAACATATTATTGATTTTTTGTTTTTTGGGGGCATGGACTGAGTGAGAGGTCAGACTGCTCCTGAGCATCAATATAAACTTCATCTCAGGATTATTAATTAGGCTTAAACCTGAGAACACTGCAAATGATGTCTTTACATTTCTATACCATTTATAAGGATCTGAACAACTTCAATATAAATGTTTTTTTTTAGTGTTGATTTTCTGTAAGGAGAAACATGTTTATGGATCATGTATTTAAGGAGTCTCCAGTGTCAGCACTTGTAACAGTCAGATGTAAAGCTGGAACTTTTTCTGAAGTTTCTTCCACATTTTCAGGACAGAGGACATGTAGCTCTGAAGAGAGGCTGGTGAGGTTTAAAGATTCGATGATATAAGTAAAAACAGGAACTCACATGATTAACGTGGACATGTAACTATAAATAGATAATAAGTACGAGGTCTTACAGACTAAAGCACCATTAAAAAGCAGAGGTTCTGAAGTGGAATAGAATCTGACAATGTGGACTTTTCATGAGAACCAAAAGAAACGAAGAATCTACATTTACAGACGCCTTTATCCAGAGTGACTTACTATTATCTTATTCACACAACTGAGCCCTCGAGTGTTAAGGGCTTTGCTTAAGGGCCAAGAAGTGGCAGCTTGGTGGTGCCGGGATTTGAATTTATGACCCTTCGAGCTGAAGTCCAGCATCTTATCTTCTGAACTACTACTTCACATTACATGTGTTCATCTACATACATAGTTTCAGGAATGTTTTGGTCTGAGTAAGAAAACACACACACACACACACACACACACACACACACACAGCTCCAAATCTCCATCAATCCCTTCCAAAGTGTGAGTAATACACCTCCGAGGCTGTGTTGATATCTTCACACCATTAAAAATAAAAGCATGAGCTGGATGTGAGTAAACACGAGGAGCTGAAGACACGCAGAAGGACACTAAAAATCCCGTCTCACGAAGCGAGCGATGCTTCAACATGCCTCTTATTATCAAATAAAAAAATGACGTGTCCTTAATCACGCACATAAACGGGGCACAAAATCTCCTTCTGTCGTAAAAAAACGGGGCCTGTTGTCATGGCGACACTGTTATGAGAAATTTTTATGAAGTGCGAAGGCATTAAAACACAATTACAGCGACGTGAGAGCGACTTCGCTACGCTAACAGGGACGTTTGTTTACTGAACAGTGAGCACTGAGGCATTAAACGAGTCCGATCAATACTGCAACACACACACACACACACACACACACACACACACACACACACACACACACACACTTTAACAAAAGATTATTTGAAAAAATGTATGAACCAAACAATACAATGATTTGAAAACTTTTCTAAAGGTAATAAAACAATTAACTGTGTGAACGTGAACATGAAAGTGTGTATAACAGATTATTTATGGTTGAGATTTTGGTCCTCAGACGGATCTGTTTAACTGTTTCAGTACGGAAAGAAAAGCAGATCAGACCAACCTCCGTTCAGAACAACTGATACTGAGTGTTTTCTCATCATGTTTACATTCAGTGCTTTAATAATTAAAAATCACACAAACAGCCACCAACCACCTGAAAACAAACAACACCCAAATTCCAAACAATACAAACATCACCAACACCCAAAATATAAACAACACCCAGAATACCAACAATACAAACACAACCAACACCCAAAATACAAACAACACCCAAATTCCAAACAATACAAACATCACCAACACCCAAAACACAAACAACACCCAAATTCCAAACAATACAAACATCACCAACACCCAAAATACAAACAACACCCAAAATACAAAAAATACAAACATCACCAACACACAAAATACAAACAACACCCAAAATACCAACAATACAAACATCACCAGCACCTAAAATACCAACACTACAAACGAACAGTTAAAATAGAATCACACTCCCTCTGGGATGAAGGTGGATCTTTTATAGAGATTAAAGTCAGTAAACTGATGGAGTTTTTATGAATAAATATAATGATAGAATTAAAGCAGGTTTATGAAGAAGCGAAAGCCTGGTATTTATCTCAGTATAAACCTGTGCTGTATGGAGAAGCTGTAGGTACACTTCACAGGTCAGATCTGGGGGTTTTCTTTTTGTTTGATCTCGCAGCTGAAGGAAATGTCACCCTGATAAGAAGCGCCATTTCGCAGTCTCTATACGAGAACGAGACGAGCAAACAGACGTTATCTCTCAGTGGAGGGATAATAAACAGGCGAGAAAACAAGCTGCACATCAAACACGAGATGGAAAAGTCTGACTTTTAGGAGACGTGGTCTATTTCCTGCTTCCTGCTGATTGACCATACCCATGACCATGCCCACAATCACTGTTCTAATGGTACTCATGATGAGGCTTATTCTACTTCTTTTATTAAACCCCACCCACAATCTTTACAACATTTACCTGAACAACACCAACATTTCCAGGATGCTGAAGATACCATCGTGCATTTTTTTCATTCATTAATCCGTATGTGAAAGAAAAGAGGGTCAGAAAAGTAGCATAATTGAGATTTGATAGGTGATGGTCAGGGATTAGATGAACTGAGGAGAGGAGCTGTAAGGGATAGGGTGTGGATTGTAGGGGTAACAAGTAAGGGTCAGGTTTAGGATGAGAGACTGGGGTTAGAGTGGGTGATGGGGGTAGAATAGCAGGGGTAGAAGGTGTGTATAGAAGAAGTGAGGAAGAAAGACATTTGGATATCTGGACCTTCCTTCAAACCGTTTAAATATTGCTTGTGTAAAACAGATCAAATCCACATGCAACCCAATTACTCACAAATCACCTGAACTACAGAGCTCACAATATCATTTATCATCTGTGTGTGTGTGTGTGTGTGTGTGTGTGTGTGTGTGTGTGTGTGTGTGTGTGTGTGTGTGCGAGACTCCAGCAGGAAGAACTACTTTGTTTCGGTTCCTGAAGATGAGAGAGAGACTCGCTTCAGGATAATGAGATCAGATGATGATGTACACAGGGGGTGAAACTTGCACGAAAATTGCAACACCAACTGTTTATTTGCTTTGAGACATATTTTATGGAGCGTCTCAGGGAGAACGAGGAAGCAGAACAGCGACACAGACATGAAGCATCTGCTTGGTTTTCTTCTTATATGACAATTTTTGTGATGAGAGTTTAAGGTGAGAGAAAATTGAGGCTGTGCTTTGTTTACAGGCGTAATGAAGAACCACAGGAACCCACACACACACTGCTAGTCCCGAAAATCAACCAAAAAAATGACACGCTGGGAAAATCCTTTTTTAAAAAGATAAAAAATGATGTACAGGTACTGAAAAAAAAAAAGCTCTACCACTAGTCTTTTATTTATTTTACAAATATTATGAAATCTGTTATATAAATATGGATTACAGAAAACCCACGAGACTTTTTCAGCACCCCGGACAGCAGTAATACATAATCAGGCCGTGTTTTGCATTTTTTGTTTAAACAAAGTGTCCATTTGTCATAATGCAGCGCCCCGGCGTATTTACAGCCTGACCTCCCGGCTCATTTCCTCGTTTTCAGCCGAGCTCGCTTGTGAGTGGATTCGTGTTTGCTGATGTTATGAAGTTTTTCTGCTCGTGGCCTCTCACTGCCTTGACATTTCAGCTGACATTTGGCGGCACTGCTGGCACACACACTTTGTTCGTCCTTCTCACATCCGCTGAACGAATGCCATCTGTGCTTAGGGGAATTGCAAGAACTCGAAACCAGATGTTTGGAAACAGCCGGGTCATTGAGCCGAGTCACTCGCGCACAGCTAGCATGAACTCTGACTTAGCACAGACACTTTTCAGAACTTTTAAAAGCATCTGCTCGTGGCCCTTTGAATAATGAATATATAGAAGATTTTTTTTGATGACTCTTGCAGTTTTATCGAGTGTACATTACCTTAAATCATTTAACAACCTAAAAACAAAGTGTAGCTTCCACTTGAAATAGACCTTTTTATTTAAACTGATATTATTTGTTACTGTGGATTAACCATGACAGAACACACAGTACTCTCACATCAAATGTTGACCTTCATATTTTGTCCTGTCGTACCTGTCGTCTTTTTCAGTCTTAACATCGTTCACCTTCAGTAAGCACTTTATCCATGTTAGTGTCACGGTGGATCCTGGTTTGTCCCAGACACAATGGCAGGGCAGTTCATCACAGTGCAGCACACATACACAGCTTCAAAGCTCAGGACCAATTAAAGTGAATAGAAATAAATAGCATTTACATGTATAGCATTTAGCAGATGTCCTTCTGCAGAGCAACTTACAATTGTCTCACTTAAGGGCCTTGTTTAGGGGCCCAACTCGGACAGCTTGGTGGTGTTAAACTCAGAACTTTCAAATCAGAAATCCAACATGTTAATAAGTAAGCTACAATTTCTAGCATATTTAGGATCCTCTGGTATTTTTGTGGTTAGAGGAAACCAGAGAACCCAGAGGAAAAAGAGAAAATGTATCTTTGCTAATCAAATCATTCCTAGTCTTTATTATCTAACCCTACATTATAGTCTTGTCTGTTCAAGTCTTTCATGGGCTTGACCTTCCAACCAAAAATTCCCTTTGCTCATCCTGACTCGACTTTACATTTCTTCCAGAGTCGCCAGATGTGCCGAATTTCACTCTACTTTTTTATTCTAACTTGCGGTCAATGATGAAATCGCAGATGTGGTAATCACATGTGGTCAGAATAGCGCAGCTCCTGATGTACACAGCACTTATGAAGGTCGGTATTCCCTGTGACTGTGCATGCATGCTGTTTTGAACTCTGTTTTGGTGTTTGGTGAATCTACTGATCACAACATACAGTTCAGCATCAGTTCAACATCAAGCAGAACATTTAGAGAGGAATAAATGATGAAGAAACTCCAGACTCGAACTCACCACCACACACGTGACCTCATTTACATGATTTATGTTCTTCATCCATCAGTGTTCACACGTCGTTACTTATCTAAATAATCTTTTCTTCTGTGGTCCTGTCTTTAATGGGTTTGTTATTATGAGTCTTTTCTTCATCCTTTCCTTTCAATATTCTTCTCTTTACTACCCTCATCTTTCTTCGTCTGTCTTTCTTTAGTCTCGTCTGTGGTAGACGTTACTTACTTTAGTCTTCCTTCGTCTGTCTTCACACTTCTGCTTACTATTATATTGTTGCTAGTCTGTCTGTACTCAGTGTTGGTTTTATTGGTCTTGATTTTGTTAGTCTTGTCTTTTCTCCATTTTTTCACTCGTCTTGCTTCTAGTCCTTCTGTTGGAAGTGTGTTTCAATTCCTTTCTGAGAGCAAAGAATTTATCTTTATACAGTAAACATGCACTGACAAAGTCTTTACATGGCTGACAGAAAAAAGGGTGGAGTCACGCTCAGGTGTTTCATCATCCCTTTCTCTTAATCTCAGAACCTTTAGAAGAACCCGATGTTGACCCGATGCCCGTTTCCTCTCGGCTCTTTAATGATCTGATGTTTCTGTTGAAGCTTTTGTGAGCAGATCATGCTAATTTTAGTAAATGATGTCATGTGGAACTGAGAGTAATTTTACTGCAAACACGGAACAAAACCACAGAGTAAAGATCAGATGATGTCAGAAACGCTTGTGTTTATGAGGTCTGTTAACAGTCTGGAGCAATTAGCAAAACAAATAAAGAGCTTAGAAACCAGGGTTTAGGGGTGTGTTAGTGTATTTAAAGACTGAGGACGTCCTTCATCTACACTTCTACATCTACACACACACACACACACACACACACACACACACCTCTCTCCTGTGTCTCAGTGCTCACCCAGTCGGCTGAGGTGAAGGAAATGTCGGAGTCTTGTACACGCTGCAGGTGGTCACATGGAAAATGTTTTTTAAGTGCTAAGCACATACACTGGAAAAGTGAACGTTAGCGTTTGTGCATGTCATCATCCTACAGTGCTGTATTTATCGACCTGTTAGTGTTGAAACCCGTGCTCTCTGTGTTTCTGACAGAATGAGCATAATGCTAAGTCATGCTAGCTTGTTGTGATTAACACTGTATGTCAAAATACATTACCTTTAATATGATTATGGATCACAGAACCCACAGAATCCTGTTTTCAACTTTAGTGTGTTTTAACATTGAAATATACTCAGATGTGGTGTCAAAAGTTTTGGAGATTAATGGTGTAACATGGTGTCCCACGTCTGCAATGTCATCACGAACAGCGAGTTTGAACAACAAGCAAACATGAAATTCCACATGAAATTGGTCAAATCTGTCACAAAAAGGTTTGGCGTGAAATATGGTGACGCTGTGACAAGTCGTTCGAGATGTTTTTCAAGAGTGATCAGAAAAACCTTTGACGAGCTCAACCCCCCGAAAAGGTCAAAATCATTCAGCAACTAGTGCATGATGATCGTCAGAGAACATTCCACACGATCTCACTTCCGCACCCACACTACTCACCAGATTTGCCTCCTGTGGACTTCGCCCTCTCCTGAAGATGAAGATGCAGCTCAAAAGTCACCGTTTTGACACCGTGGCAGAGATTTGACTTCAAGAACACGTTCAAGAAGAACACTGGAACTATTATGACTGTTTTGAAGGTGAATGTGTGGAAACGTAAAATAAATAAAGTACTTTCTTGTAAACAGAGCGAGTCTTCAAACGTTCTGATACCACCTCATGCATCATCTAATACTAATGGATTCGTGGGGCAGTTCTTCATCTTCTTCTTGAAAAAGCTTCTTGCAAAAGATCAGAAGGATGACGTGTTCACCAGTGTGAGATCACAGAAATTGTGTTTTGGTGCTTTTTTACATGGGAATTTACCACTTTAACCAGTTACCACAAATGAGCTTCAGGGTCAAACTTTCATCTTCACTATGCAGGAGATACAAAAAAGAGGCAATTTTAACTTCCATATCTGAATAAATGATTCCATAACAAGAGTCAGTCAGATTTTACATCACAGCATAGAAATGGTTTGTACACAAAACTTTATTTTCTGCCTAAAATGAATATTCAGTAAGATTTGTTTTTATTGGTCAGAAACAGTTACACACAGAATACAGGTTTGCATTTTGTGTGGTATAAATACGTCGGTTAGCTGATTTATAAAACCTCGTCACAGGAAGTAGTCCTACGTTTGAAAGCATGCAGTGCAAAATGTCTTTATTTTATATCTGTCTGAGATGTTTACGGATGCAGGGAGGATTTGTGTGATTGACAAAATCCAGATAAACAACTTCTCTCCAGAGGAAGAGCTGCGCGACACACGTCTCCATCGTCTGACATTTCAGAGCGGCGTCTGTGACGTCAGCGTGAAATCCTCCGTGAAAATACGGCTACATTATGTTTCTTGGTGAAATGAGGTCGTTTTTTAGGAGCAATGAAAAATTTACGGCTTGTTTTCTTTGAGTGCCTCCATTTCTTTAATGAGGAAGGAGAAACTGCTGAATCCTGAAATTCTCTCAAATAAAATAAAAAAATGAAATATTTTGATTCCTGGCATACAACCGTGTTCTACACACAGAGATTCGGCTTTCAGGCGTCTTTTTGTTCTGGGTTGAATGCGCCGGTATTGACATCTCTGTGCTCAACTCAGGTCTCATTGGTGATTTGAAAAGCATCACTCATCAGCTCCAGAGAGGAACGTGTCAGACGAGAAGAGTTCCTGTCTCACATTAGCGGATTAAACAGATTCAGTGATAGAACTATGAACCACATACTGGATTATTCCCTGGTCAGTGTGAACGGTGGATTGTGATTGGCTGGAAGTTTCAGTGTGAGTTCAGAGCGGTAGTTTGTGTTTGTTGAGTCAGCGTTCTAAATGAATGTGCTGCTTATAACATTTACATTTATAACATTTGGCAGACGCCCTCATCCAGAGCTTATCTCATTTATACAACTGAGCAGTTGAGGGTTAAGGGCCTTGCCCAAGGGCCCAGCAGAGGCAGATTAATAGTGGTGGGACTTGAACTTTACTTTCTGATCCAAAGTCCAACATCCTAACAATTAAGCTACACCTTACCATATAAACACCTGTAACCATGGTAACATCCATCCACCTCGGGACCTTCTTCACCTCCACATCTACACTAACATCCTGGAACACTTCACACCTCCACCTGGATTAAAAAGTGCTGGATAGACCACGCCCACATGGGACAATCATCATGAGAAATAAGAAAAACTTTAATTATTGGTCTTCACACCCGGACTTGGATTGTTTCTGATTGTAAACAGCGTACTGAAGCAGGAGCCATATGAAGCTGATATTCTGTTCCGCACAAATTCTACCCAATATTTTCTCTGCTTACTTCTTTTTCTTTTTATCCAAGATTCCATCCTGTTTTTTCCATTCCATTTAATCTTCTCCCTCTCTCCCGCTCTCTCTCTCTCTCTCTCCCTCCCTCTCTCTCTCTCACCCGCTCTCTCTTTCTCTCTACTACTCTATAATGCAGTGAATGGACAGAGTGAAGTGCACACGGGAACCTGGACCTCCTTCATCGATCCCTTCCTCTGGTTATCCACTGCAGTCTACTGTAATCCACACACAACCACCTCACTGATTAATCAGCTCCTTCATGTCCACCAAGCTCTCTCTCACACACACACACACACACACACATACACACATACACACACTCACACAAACAGAGTTTTTAATTAGGGTGCGGTGCTCAGCAACACATTTCTCAAGATTTCATTAGGATTCAGGTTGCCTCGAAATAAATCTAGCGGACAAACACACACACACACACACACACACACACACACACACAAACACACACCTTTTCTCTCATTGTATGAATAATAAATATATCCAGGTTTTGTTAGAACTTGATTTGTTCTGAACTTTATTTCTAAAATGATAAAAAAACCCTGAACTGATTTCACTTGAGTGCTGAAATCATTAGACATTTAACAAAAAGATTTGTTGCAGATGTTGGAGCTGGTGATCATCAGAACCTGCAGCAGACCAGGTGGTGCACAGAACCTGCAGATGAAGAAACGGATCACAGAACCTGTAGGTGACCGATGGTGCACCATAAACTGTACCTTTCCAACAACAAAAGCAGTTCTTCTTCCATCTGAGCTGCTGAAGCTTTCACATGTCCTGCTGCTGATCCCACATCTGACAGATACATGGGACACGTGTGTGTGTGTGTGTGTGTGTGTGTGTGTGTGTGTGTGTGTGTGTGTGTGTGCTCTAATCTCAGAAGAATGAAGTAGTGTGCAGGGAGAGTGATAAAGTGAACGAGTTTAAACACAGATGAAATGGAGTCTGAGTGCAGCTGATAAACGTCGTGTAAACTGTGAACATGTTTCATTAATAAACACCGTCATGTCTGACATCATCTGATACGCAGCTAATGATTTGTTTCAGTTTCAGGTTTGTTCGTCTCACTGAGCACAACCGAGTGAACTCACACTCACAAGGTGTTGATTAATGAGACAACAGTAGTGCAGTTTTAATATTAACACTCTCTTTCTGATCCATTATCGTTTCCATAGTAACGGCTCGTTAGTATAAAAAAGACTGCTAGTACGGAAAATTATTTTCCAGCCATATGTGGTGCTGATGTTCAGGACATCTTTGGATACAGGAGCATGAAATTTCCTCTTCCCTTGAACTAGGAGATCCAAACATGTTCCAGCATGACACTGCTTCTGTGCACAAAGCCAGCTCCATTAAGATCTGCTTTCCATGGGTTGGAAAATGTGGAAGATCTCCTGCTGTAGACCTCCAACCCTGAACATGAATGAATGTGAATGCTGACTGCACCCCAGGTCTCCTCACCTTCTCAGCTACATCAGTCCCTGACTTTACTAACACCCTTGTAGCTGCATGAATCTCCACAAAAATCTATTGGAACATCTTCCCAGAAGAGCGGAGCTCATAACAATGATTGGAGACTAAATGAGGTTTGGGATGTTCAAAAAAAGAAGCACAAATATGGTCAGGTGTCCACAGCTGACTCGAACAGAAGAAGGCAGGATCCTGGGGCAGATGTTACTCACATGCTGATGTTTAAATGCACTTTATTTTCTCTCAATAAAAAACTCAACTGTTTTCTCCTCGTACTCGAGTTCTGGGACACAAGAAAGGAAGCGATGGCTTGTTTAAATGCTGAGTGTGTGTTTATAGTGTGAACGAAAGCATAGTTCTGCCTTTCATTAATCACTCGCTCCACCCTGACGCCACTCATCACTCTTTCACACCAGCTCCCAGAATATGGATTTTATTGTCGTCCCGAATGCACCAGGGATTGACTCCAAACAAACCTGTAAAAACCCTCAGGTGGTGAATTATGAGCTCATGAGCTTCAGAAGCAGCAGAAAAAGCAGAGAAAGTTTTTCCCAATTAATCAGAGAGATACGAGGAAACCCACAATCCGAGTCCAGACAGCACCAAGAGTTTACAGTACAGGAAACTTCTCAGGTCATGTAAAGGAGAACCTTAGAGTGAAGAGTAAAGGGAAGTACAAGAGAAGCAGGAGTATGGAGCAACCAGGCAACAAGTTCACATATACTTCACAGAAAAACAAGAGATCTCAGCTTCATGAGGAGAATGAGACATCCTCAACTAAACATCAAGAACATCGTAAAAATCAAGAACATCCTGAACATCCTAAACCTTTGGATTTTGGATTCAAAAGTCATGAGCTCCAGTCTCACCATGCTGCCACTCCTGGGCCCCTGAGCAAGGCCCTTCACCCTGTAACTGTCAGTTGTATAAATAAGATAAATGTGAGTTGTTCTGGATGAGGGCAGCTGCTAAATGCCATTAATGTAAACAGCTGCATAAGTGCCTGCTTTGGGGACTTGTACCATCTCTGATAACAAGACCCTGCACCAGATAGTGGGAACACTTGAGAAGATCACTGGGGTCTGGGGAATGGGGGATTTAGGAATATATGGCAAGAATATTAAGAACAAAACAAGAAATTACAAACAGACATCTAGATATTTTGGGCAACGTAAAGGAAGCTGTAATCATTTTATCTTTCAGAACCATTCAGATGTTAGTGCACCTGATGGTGTGGAAGTGTTGTGGGTGCACTCATGCTAGAACATCTCTCGGTTCCTACCTGTTCCTTCATCTCTCTGATGGTAACTGTTCCCAGGAAAGTTGCAATGAAGAGACCACACACACACACACACACACACACACACACACACACACACACACACGCTGTTACACAGAAAACGACATGAAAATGACGTGAAAACGACGCGGTTTTACCGAAAACTGGAGCATTAGAGCTTCATTACAGCTGCAGTCTCAGCCAGTGCAGGATCTGCTGTAGGACATAATGATTAGATGATCACCTATTGTAAACTAGTTATAAATACATACTGACAGTAGCTACACACACACACACACACACACACACACACACACACATACACACACACACACAAACACACACACACGAACACACACAAACACACACACACGCGAACACACGCGAACACACACAAACACACACACACACACACACACACACACACACACACACACACACACACAGGACACAGCTCAGCAAAAGTCAAGCTAATAATATCACTAATTAGCAAAACTGATAAACAGTGCAGTCTGATCAATACTCGCTTTTGTCACATCAGCTGCTGGTTTAAAGGTTAAACACTATCACACAGACAAACATGTTTTGTGTGTGTGTGTGTGTGTGTGTGTGTGTGTGTGTGTGTGTGTGTGTGTGTTAGCTGATTTTACGATAACTCGTGTCTAATTAGCCGAGCTGATAAGCAGAGAAACGACAGAAAAACAATGTTCACCGATTTGTAAACCATTTTGTATTAATAGACACTGAGATACACAACACGACACAAAACAACACGACACAACAACACAAAACAATACAACACAATACAATATAATACAACACAACACAATACATCACAAAACAATATGACACAATACAATACAACACAACACAATACATCACAAAACAATATGACACAATACAACACAATACAACACAACACAATACATCACAAAACAATATGACACAATACAATACAACACAACACAATACGTCACAAAACAATATGACACAATACAATACAACACAACACAATACATCACAAAACAATATGACACAATACAATACAACACAACACAATATCACAAAACAATATGACACAATACAATACAATACAACACAACACAATCGTCACAAAACAATATGACACAATACAATACAACACAACACAATACGTCACAAAACAATATGACATAATACAATACAACACAACACAATACATCACAAAACAATATGACACAATACAATACAACACAACACAACACAATATGACACAATACAACACAATACAATACAACACAAAACAATACATCACAAAACAATATGACACAATACAATACAACACGACACAATACAACATAATACAATACAACACAACACAATATGACACAACACAACACAATACAACACAACACAATACATCACAAAACAATATGACACAATACAATACAACACAACACAATACATCACAAAACAATGACACAATACAATACAACACAACACAACACAACACAATATGACATAATACAACACAATACAATACAACACAATATGACACAACACAACACAATACAACACAAAACAATATGACACAATACAACACAATACAACACAATACAACACAAAACAACACTATACGATACAACGACACTATACAACACAACACA